>NW_024870573.1:0-244577 GCF_013358625.1 Macadamia integrifolia
CCCACTTCGTGAAGTAGTCGACCGCCACCACGACAAACTTCCTCTGTCTCGTGGCCAGGGGGAACGGGCCTAAAATGTCCATCCCCCACATGGCGAACGGTACTGGGCTAGATAGGGACGATAGCTCGGTAGAATGTAGCCTGGGCACGGGGGCGAACATCTGGCACTTGACGCATTTCCTGACCAGCGATTCTGTGTCCTTTCTCATTGTCGGCCAGTACAGGCCCTGCCTTAGTACTTTGTGCGCCAGGGCCCGGGCCCCAAGGTGTTGGCCACATATCCCCTCATGCACCTCCCGGAGCGCATAGTCACCGTCGGAAGAATCCAGGCACTTGAGGTATGGTGAGGTAAACCCTATCTTGTATAGAGTGTCGTCTTTCAGAAAGAAGCGTGCAGACCTTATTCTTAGTTTCCTTGCTTCGTCCCTGTTCTCTGGGAGCTTCCCCTCCTTGAGGTATTCTATTATGGCGTCCATCCAGCTTCGGCCGTTTTCACCTACGGGTAACACCTCGTGGGGTTTCTCGATGCTTGGCTGTGGTAGTACTTCAAAGTACACCGCTCGTCCAAATTCCGCGAAGTCGGAAGTGGCCAGCTGCGACAGTGCGTCTGCGCTAACATTCTCTTCTCGTGACACCTGCTTTACCTCAAATTCCTTGAAAGCCGCTGACCCTTCTCGCACCGCGTTCAAGTATTCGGCCATCCTCTGCTCTTTGGCCTCGTATTTGCCATTCACTTGCCGCACCACGAGTTGGGAGTCGCTATTCACTACCAGTTCCTTCACCATCAAAGCCCGGGCCAGATTAATTCCGGCTATTATCGCCTCGTACTCCGCTTCGTTGTTGGAAGCGTCGAAGCCGAACCGTAGGGCGCATTCTATTTTGAAGCCTTCGGGGCTTACCAACACAATTCCAGCGCCACTTCCACCGCTATTGGAAGCCCCATCCACATACAGCGTCCAGGCCTCCTCTGCTCGTTCCTCGGCAGATTCCTGCGGGTCATCGGGGATCGTCGTCTCCGCTATGAAGTCTGCGAGGGCCTGTGCTTTAATTGCGGTTCTCGGCTTGTACTGGATGTCGAACTCTCCCAGCTCTATGGCCCAATTTACCAGACGGCCGGACATATCTGGTCGCTGCAGTATTTTCTTCAGAGGCTGGTCGGTGAGTACGCATACTGTGTGTGACTGAAAATATGGCCTCAGCTTTCTTGCCACCGTCACGAGGGCGTATGCCACTTTCTCCGCCTTTCGGTATCTTGTCTCGGCATCTAAAAGGGTTCGGCTGACGTAGTATATTGGCCTTTGTTGCTTCCCTTCCTCTTTCGTCAGTACGGCGCTTACAGCAACTGCCGATACAGCAAGGTACAGCTGTAGGACATCTCCGGTGTTCGGCTTTGTCAGCAGTGGGGGTGCGGCCAAGTACTCCTTTAATTGCTCGAAAGATCTTTCGCACTCCTCCGTCCACTCGAACCTTTTAGCCCCTTTCAGCACCTTGAAGAAAGGAAGGCATCTATCAGCAGACCGAGACATGAATCTTCCGAGGGCAGCTACCCGACCCGTCAGCTCCTGGACTTGCTTTACGTTCTGGGGTGACCTCATGTCCCGAATGGCTTGTATTTTGACTGGGTTGGCTTCGATTCCTCTCTCTGAAACGATGAAGCCGAGGAACTTCCCCGAGGCTACTCCGAAGGCACATTTTGCTGGGTTCAGCTTCATGCCGTACCGTCGTAGCACTTGGAACGCCTCTTCCAAGTCTTGGATGTGCCTTTCTGCCTTCAGGCTTTTCACGAGCATGTCATCCACGTACACTTCCATGGTCTTGCCGATCAGCCCTTTAAAAACTTTGTTCACCAACCTCTGATAGGTGGCCCCCGCGTTCTTTAGTCCGAAAGGCATGACCTCATAGCAGTACAACCCTCCCTCAGTTATGAAGGACGTTTTCGGGACATCAGCCTCGGCCATTTTGATTTGGTTGTACCCCGAGTATGCATCCATGAAACTCAGCGCCTCGTATCCCGCCGTCGCGTCGATGAGCAGGTCTATCTTCGGCAGGGGGTATGCATCCTTGGGGCAGGCCTTATTCAGGTCGGTAAAGTCGATGCAGATCCTCCACTTCCCATTTGCCTTCGGGACCATCACCACGTTAGATATCCACTCCGGGTACTGGATCTCTCGGATGAACCGGGCCTTCAGTAACTTTTCTACTTCCTCGTCTATCTTCTTCTGTCTTTCTGGGGCGAACGTCCTTTTCCTCTGCTGCACCGGCTTCTTCATGGGGCTAACATTCAGGTGATGTTCTATTACTTCTCGGTCGATCCCGGGCATATCCGATGCCGACCAGGTGAATACGTCAGCGTTGCTCCGTAAGAATGAGATGAGTCTTTCTTGCTGCGACCTTGGCATGGTAGCCCCAATCTGGAATTGCCGGGTATGATCTCCTTCTTCAACTTCAATTTGCACCAAGTCTTCGGCCGGCTCTCCCCGTTGATAACTGGCATCATCACGTAAATCCTCTATCGGGAGCGTCTCACCCGCCTTTTCTTTTCCCCAGAGAGTAGTGGCGTAACATCTTCGGGACGTCTCCTGATCGCCCCGACACTCCCCCACGCCATTCTTGGTAGGGAACTTCATTTTAAGATGGGGGGTGGAGACGATAGCCTTTAACAGATTCAACCCGACTCTTCCTAGTATGGCATTATACGCTGATGTAATGCTCACCACGAGGAAGTTGATCATCACCGTCGCCTGGCGATCTCCGGTGCCAGCTCGAACCGGCAGCTCTATCGACCCTTCCACCTTCACCGGGGTGCCAGAGAATCCCTCCAGCGGGTGTTCGACCTTTTTTAACTTTCCTTCGTCGAGGCCCATCTTCCGGAAAGCTTCGAGGAACAGGATATCAGCTGAGCTGCCGTTATCCACTAAGATCCTCTTCACTTTGCAATCTCCTATAGTCATGGCGATGACCAAGGCATCGTCATGCGAGGTCTGTACCCCTTCCAGATCATCGTCTGAGAAGGAGATGACTGTCCCCGTCTTTGCCTTCTTGTTCGACCATTCTGCCACATGTACGCTCCTCGCGTAGGCCTTCGCCTTCCTGGCAGAGACCGAACTCTCTCCTGCAGCCGGGCCTCCACAGATGGTTGCTATAACTCTTGTTGGGCTCTTGTTCTCCTCTCGAGGCCGGCGTCCATCTCCCTCTGGTGTCTGGTTTCTCCGCTGTTCTTGATTTCCTCTGCGGGCGAGCCCCCCTCTTTCATACCGACCTGCACCATCTCTCCGACGGTTATCTCTCCGGCCAGTGCCTTCTGGAGCCAGCTCTTTCTCCCGGTCTACAAATCTGCCTAAGTATCCCCTTCTGATCATTCCTTCTATCTCCCCCTTGAGATGCCAACAGTCTTCGGTGTCATGGCCGTGGTCTCTGTGGAAGTGGCAGTATCTATCCACATTGCGTCTTTCAGGATGTCGCCCCATCTTTCCTGGCCACTTCATGGCCCTGGCATCTGGAGAATCTTTTATCTGCATTAACACCTCTGTTCGCCTTCGGTTCAGGGGTGCATACCTCTCAAACTTCCTCGGTGGACTGGGGGCCCGACTGCGCTCGGACTTTCGTCTTTTTCCTTCTTCGATGGGTTTATCATCAACCCTTAAGGGCCTCTTCCTCGCCGCCTTCCTTTCGACTTCTTCATCTGCCTGGAGGGTTTCTTCCATCTGGATGTACTTATCGCATCGCGCCCTCAGCTCGGTCAGATCTCTAGGCGTATGCTTCGCCAGGGACCTCTTCAATTCCTTGTCCTTGACGCCACCTAGCAGGGCCGTGAACTCCTCCTTCGGGTCTAGGCCCCTGATTGTGATCTTTTCTTGTTGGAATCGCTTCATGTAATTCCGCAGCGATTCCCCTTCTTGCTGTTTGACGTTGGTTAGGTTCAACGTAGTCTTCTGGAGGGGCTGGCTACTAGAGAACCCCTTCACGAAGAAGTAGCTCAGGTCGCTGAAGCTGTGGATCGACTTCGTCGGTAGTCGGTTATACCACAGCCTCGCCGCCCCCCTGAACGTCAATGGGAGGGCCCGACACATAATATTTTCCGAGACGCGATGGAATTGCATGGCGACCTTAAAGCCTTCCAAGTGATCGACGGGGTCCCCCAACCCGTCATAGGTGTCGTACTTGGGCAGGCGGAAACCGACCGGGAGCGGGTCCCTCATGACCTCGTCAGCTAAGGTCGTATCATTGGTGAGGTCGGGCTCGCGGTTCCCTGTCTGGTTTTCTGCCACCTTTCTGATCTCGTCCTTCAGGTCCAAGATCATCCTCTTTAATCCCGAGTCCTCGGATCTCTGCTTGTCTCCTTGGTGCTGATCCCCATGCGGGTCTCTGGCGGCGCGTCACGTCCTACTTCGGGGCACGGGACTCTCCCTTGCTCGGTTTCGAGGATCGCGGCCGGCCCTCGTCGATCCCGTACTACTTCGGTCTTCTTCTCGAGCCCTCTCGAACTGGACATGAGTCCCTGGGGGTGCTCCGCCGGTCTTATGGGAGACAGCTTTGGAGACCTCCCTCATAGTCTCTGCCATCCGGTTATATTTGTTCTGGAGGTCTTCGAACTGCTGCCTTGTCACGTACTCCTGGGCCGCGGGAGGCTGATGGTCGTTGCCTTCCCGTACTGAATATCCAGCCGACCGCTGGTATCTGACGGACACTTCCCGGTCATCATGACCCCTTTCTCGTCCAGTCTCCGCCGAGGGAGGAAGCTCCCCTGAAGGTTCTTCCCCCATGTCTACGTTGGACGTCGCTCTCGTCCTTCTTCGGTTGTAGGTTCTTCCCACCATTACCGTCGTTCCCACAGACGGCGCCAATCTGTTGCTGCCAAAAACCCCGCTAGTCCAACCTACACAAACACAGACGACGGAGGCCCGAAACTTTGTCCGGGGTTAGTCCTCCGACGCTCAAGTCAGGGTCGGCCGCACAGTTCAATAAGGGAGTAATGGTGAGGGTGTTAGAGCTTACCTTTCCCTTTCTTCCGTGCCTTCTTATATAGCTCTTTGGCCTTAGGGTTTTTCCCCCTTCGGCCTTCTTAGAGTCCTACTCGAATACGTCCAACCTTCTGGGGGGAATATTCCCCTCATGCAGACGACGTGATCCCGCATGATTCTGCGGGCGTGCCTCGGTGATTGCGCGTGCTCGAGTGTGAGTGGTCTCTTGGAACCTTCGTCTGGCGGTAGACACGTGTCTCAGAGGCGACACGTGTCATGGCCCCCACCGAGAGGTTATTTTGGCTATATCACTTCCCAAACAGGCTTCATGGTGGCCTGGACGTTAAGGTTGGGTATTTTGGGTGTATTAGGCTGGTTATAGTGAGAGCTCTTACGAGGCTTAGAAACGTGCAATGGATTGGAATCAGGTGGTTTTCGGGGATTTGAGGTGTGTCGTGGTAATGGTCTCTGTCTGCGTAAAGGGTGGTTTGAGTTTTTGTTTGAAGAGTATTTGGGTTTCAGGAGGTTGGTATGGCCATTCATGGTTGGGTTGACAAAAGCTTTAAGGAGTAGATGGGATGGATTCTCTGATATGTGTGTGGATATGGAAATCTCTACAAGTGATTAATTAACACCTGCAGAGATGGGATGTTTGGCAGGGAGAGATTTCCAACATGTAAGAGGAGAGCGGATTGTCATAGTTTAGTTAGTGGTTTCACACGGTAATGTGTAGGAAAACAAGTGTAGGCATGTTTCCGGTGTCGGAGATTTCCGATAGGTTCAGATGAGGGAAAAGCGGGGTGGTTAAGGTGAGATTTGGACGGCGAGAGATCATCGGAGTAGACCGGTATTCCTTTATATGAGGATGGGAGGAAGGAGGGAACAGCCTCTCAGGACCGAGGTAGGAGAAAGAGCGACTGATACACGAGGAAGAAGAAGGGGATTTAGAAGGGAGGTAGAAAATTTTCAGCTCAAACTTGCAATTGCGAGGTTAGAAAATTTTGAGGACAGCGGAGCAGTAGTTGTAGTAGCCATACGAAGAACTTTAGTAGGGTATCTAATCAAACCGCATATGCTTTTGGCTCTGCAACACGACCGATGCTATCTCCTCCTTCTCCTCTCCTCTCATCTCCTCTGTTTTGATCGATTCCCAAGTCCCGACGCTCGCACACGAACATATAATCATACAACCCTAAAACGAAAAACACGAGAAACTGTTCCCATCCATCAAAAACCCTAATTCCCAGAAGAGGAAAGAGACGACCCCGACCAGATACGACATCCCCTCTCCACCGCATAGATTACCATGTCTCCCTTTCTTTTCTTTCTTTTCTTTCTTTTTTAATCCCATTCCAATTTTTCATAGGATTTTGCCATGTCAAGTTAAATGGTCAAAAATCCATTCTTTCCTTTTTCTGTTTGAGAAATGGAAGATTTCCTAAGCAATAATGATGTCATCAGCAAATTGTTTGCCGCCGATTGAAAAGGAAAAATAATGTTACGTAGGACTCTCTTCAATCTATTAGCCAAAATTTTAACAATAACTTTGTAGGTGGAATTGCAAAGGTTGATAGGTCTGAATTACTCCACATGAGAAGCATTCTCTTTTTTAGATATCAGGCACATAAGAGTGTGGCTGACACCAAAGTGAAGGGACATATCCTAGAAGAAAACCGTGATAAAGTTACATAAGTCATCACTCAACATGTCCCACAAATTTTTAAACACATCTTGGAATCCATCAGATCCAGGTACTTTAAAAGCATCGAAAGAAAACACAATGTTACAAATTTCACCAAAAGAAGGGATTTGGCATAGCGAGGCAAAATTGAGATTGGGCAAGGATGGGAACAAACATTCAATGAAAGAGGGTTGAGAGGGTTGGTAGTGGTGAAAAGGGTGGATAGAAAGAGGCAAATTCCTTGGCTATATCTCTAGGATCAGTTAGCTTGTTCCCAAATGGGGAGAGAATAAAGTCAGTACATCATTTGCGAGAGTTAACATTCACAACCGTATGGTAGAATTTGGTATTTCTGTCCCCTTAGTTAATATAGAAATGTTTGGGTTTCTTATACCAAAATTTTTCTTCAGCTTCAAGGATCCACTCCAGGTTGGAGGAAACCTTGGATATCTCATCAAAAGAGGGTGGAGATTTCTCCTCCAAAGAGAGAATCTTGGTGAGGTCAGATTTTTTAAGGTTATCAATATGGACAAAAATAGAGGAGTTCGACTGGGAGAAAAGTTTACTTAAGCTGGAAATTTTGGCCGTAAGATTGTCCTGGTCTATAATCTCCATTTCTCATGGTAGAAAAGTATCAAGTTAGGATGGGAAACCCAAGCATCTTGGAAGTGGAACAGTTTTCTACATTTGGGTTGTGGGTGGGTTGTGTCAAGGAGAATTGGGTTGTGATCAAAGCCAGTGGATGGAAGTCTGGATAAAAAAGCAAAAGGAAAACAAGAAAGCCAAGAGAAAGTGGCAAATGATGTGTCAAGGCATTCTTTGATTAAATGTGGTGGTTTTTCTTATTGGACCATGTAAATTAGTTTCCCTAAGGTTTGACTTCTTTCATATGGAAAGAAGACAGAGTGTTTTCAAGAACAGATGAGGATGGTGAGGTTTTAAAAGGCTTTCCTCCCAACTTGTTTGAGTTTGATAGGATCTCATTGAAGTGGCCAATAAAAACACATGACAACGAGATTGAAGCAAGGAAGGAATGAAGTTAAATCCAATAGTCTTTCCTAAGGTTGTGGGGAAGCATAAAGCCCTACCAAAATTCAATTGTTTGGAGAAGATGGGCTATTGCCAATTTCTATAGGGATGAAATCATCTTTACAGAACTGTGTGGTCTTAGAGATTAGAACCCAAATTCCTCCTTTCATACCTCTAGAACCTTCACTATTTATCAAATGAGAAACATCATAAACATTGAAAAAACTGGGAAGTTTAAAGTTGGCATGATCTATCACCTTATTTTCATATAAAACAACAATAGCTGGTCTTTCTTTCTTGACATACTGACGTGCTATATTGTGCCACCAGTCCAGTACATAATAAGACAGCCCTTCGAGGATGAGCCCTCACCTCGTCCTAGTCCTGCCGAGCTCTCGCCTCTGCCCTTCGCGGACGAGCCCACGCCTCGTCCAAGTCTTGCCGAGCCCTTGCCTCAGTCTCTCATGAGCAAACCCTCACATCATCCCTTCTCAGACAAAGCCTCTACCTCTGCCACCTGGACAGATTCCCTCCTTGATCAACAGAGAGTCCTTAGCTGAATCAGTGCCACGACATCACGGCTGACTATGTGCCATGTCATTGCGGTTGGGAGAATCATCCAACCAGGGCATGGTTAGAGATGGTGCTCCGGAGGAAGTGGAACTGCCAGTGAGAGCACTCTCCCCAAGTATTACGTACATTCCTTGTCGAGACTCTTAACTCCTTACAATTCCCTGAAATTGTGGAGTATTCGAAATATTCCCCCTCTCATACGCAGGTTCAGGAGAACATGGAGGAGTGGGACATAGGAAGAGCTAAGGAAATCAGGCCTTATAAATACAGGAGGTGCTGAACAGAGAGGAGGAAAAAAACTACGAGATAATGCATACATGTTGCTTAATTCTGACCCTGACTTTATCATTGGAGGGTTATCGCATCGGCCAGCTCTGGTACCCCTTTGCTGACTTGTTCGTCCTTGTAGTGAGAGTCCAAAGAACCTTTGGTGTGACTCGAAGCTACCTAGAGATTCTACTTCTGGTCATAATTTACCACATTACATTTGTTGATAGATAGTTTTTATTGAGTGAGCTATATCGCACTCTTACATCTAGTGCAAAATGTTCATGATGAGTAAATCAAGAATAAAACAATATTGTAAATGTCAGAAAAGGTCGAGGATAATGAGAAGTATAAGAAAACAGAAATAAGAGAAAATAACAGAGAACCCCAGGCAAAGAAGAACAAAATCAAATCAGAGGGCCAATGCATAAACAGAGACGGGGAAAACAAAACTAGAAATCACCATAAAAAAGAGACTATGGAAATCTCAAAAAACCAAGATTAAGAGACCATAGAATCAAGAGACAATAGAATTAAACTATAAGATAATAGAAGTGTAAAAAAAGGCAGATTGAAATGAAGCAATCAAATGATAAAAATAAACCAACCACCTGGGCACAAATTTCCTAGACAAGTATTTTTCTGTAATTGAAACTAAGAGAAACATAATTCAAATAGAACATAGAAAAATCATGTAATATAGATAGAGAACAATGGACAATGATAGTATACAATTATGCAGTGCATATTTGGAATGTTATCTTATTTTAGGTTTGAAAGAAAATTATCCTCAATCGTTCTATGTGTCTTGATATAAGCAGAAATAGACAACTCACTTCTTCGTGGGACCTTCTTCTTATTTCTCCCCCTCGTTTTGTTGTATCATCAATTTATTTTTGTTGATTGTTTCTATACCCCTATTTTGGTTGTATCCCTCATTTGGTTTGTTTAGTCCTCCCCATCCCACCCCCCCCCCTTTTTTGGTCCTTCTCGTTTTGGGCATGCATTTGCTTGTTAGGGTCTTTTCCGTTGGCTAGCCTTCTTGACTTTGGTGTTGTATATTTTTTTCTCCTTTTGATTTGTCTTTCATGTTTATGTTACGGGAAAAAGAAAGCTAATCACATGTGTCCTCTATGCCTAGCTGTGGTTGGGCATGAGAAGACCCAATTACCCCATGCATGCGTGCTGAAGATGCCTCTGCTTGGCCTCCCATCGACCTGTGTCCTGACACAGTAGCGACACGGGCAGTTAGGGTTCTCTTCCCCATATCTCATTAATCCAAAAAATGAAAAAATAAAACCTTGCTTAAGGTCTAGTAATGAATTATATTTAATTCCAAGGGATAAGATTCCAATCCATAATTTTTCATGGGTCCTTAATCTACATGATGGGCTGGGCTGGGCTGGTCTGCATTGCAAATGATCACCTCTACGTACGCGCTATCTGTTTGATAGCCTTCAGAAAGCTAGATCATCAAGAAGCCTGACAGCTCTCAGAGGAGCAGCTGAGCATCATCGCCCTTCCCTTTTGTGAAAATATCGAATACAGTACCAAGTGAGTACTACACTGTTACTACACTTTCTTTACAACTCCTGTCATGAAAATCGAATACATTATGTCTTAATTTCTGCAATTGGTTCATTGATCAATTCGAAATAAAGTTATGAACTTTAGAATTTAAATGTTTATACTTTTTCGCTAGCGAAGATCACAGCTGTTTCTGCTTATTAATCTCTGGCATTTGGTAAGTTGATTTCGTGTGGTTGAACTAAGAACTTCTTTTAAGTTGTCTCTGAGATTCTGAATGACTTCAGTTTGCAATTTTTTGTTTCTTTTGTAAAAACTGGAAATCTGTCTTGGTTGAAGCATTTCTCAGAGTTCCTCTCGTCAGAGATGTAAAAGACTATTGGACGTTGGCAATTGGGCATATCTAGGGTCCTCAGTCCTCACTGTGTTAAACCAGGATGGTTTATCTTCTCAAAAATGTTGAAGTCGGGAAATTGTTTCTTATTGAATTCGGCTACTAGAAAAAAGCAATCTTGTTTGACGACTGTTACCTTTGGGTATATGGGTATTGGTCTTTATGGGTAAGAACTAACGGTGGACAGTGGATCAAAATTTTAATATTTTTTTTTATGGGGGTGGGGTGGAGGGGGGGGGGGGTTGGGGTTGGTGGTGGTTGTTGATCACTTTGTGGATGAATAGTGGCATTAGAATTGGTGTCTGCCATGTGACTGATAAAATGGCTAAGAGAAATTTAACTCCGTAAAGTATTATTTTATAAAATCTTACAAGAAGCACATAACATTGTTTGACAGTGGAGAACAAACCTCCTCTAGTCGAGGATGCAATGATGATAGAAAGTGCTGCCGCAACTGAATTAGTTGGATGTGAAAGAAAGGGGAATGTAGAAGAACCATATGTAGGAATGGAGTTTGAATCTGAAGAAGCTGCCAAGATGTTCTATGATGCATATGCTACTCATATGGGCTTTGTCATGCGTTTTGATGCATTTCGCCGTTCACTGCGGGATGGAAAGGTTATTTGCCGTCGACTTGTATGTAATAAGGAGGGCTTTCGCAGAGTCAGACCCAGGCAGAGTGAGAATAGAAAGCCTCGAGCAATCACACGGGAAGGGTGCAAGGCAATGGTTATGGTGAAGAGGGAGAAGACAGGAAAATGGGTCGTTTCAAGGTTTGTTAAGGATCATAATCATCCAATGGTTATTTCTTCTGGAAGTAGTCGTCGAAGCTTGCTTCTTTCTCAAACACCGGTCAGTTTCCTACTTCCCTTTAATTTCTTTAAATATTTCTGGCCTTGAAATCTCTTAGAACTGCAGTCTTGAGTTTCCATATTAATGTTGACTTTAGGATTTTAATCAAAGAGTTCTTATATGTTGCATGGGTCATCAGTTATGCTAAACCCTAAACTCACTATTAGATCTCCTAGCCCAAATTTATCCTTTATAGTCGATGTGCATGCAAGGGTTTTCAAAGTAGATGGCTCATTCTAGCTTTGTCTTGCTATTTGGGATGCTTCATTACTAGGTGCCTTGTATAGTTATTTTCTTAGCGCATTGTGATGTTCTCTTAGAGTGACCATGGCAGCATAAGGCTGGTATTTTCTACGATGCTGTACGGAACACCATCAAGGTGAAGCAAGGAGGGTTCATATTTGATGTTTCCTCACATGTTGACGGATATGCTTTGACTACAGCAGTTCTCTCCTCCAGCTATTAGCCAGTTTATTTCCCTCACTCATGGAGTTGCACTCCAACCATCTTGCCTGCCACTTCAGCATCAAAATCATTACAGGGCATCTTAGGTTCTCAACCTTACTTGATAGGGTTGAGTTCTTTTACGAACATGAGAGTTGATGCAATAGGACTCTCATGTTTGGACTGACTTGACCCAATCTGGAAACTCAGGCTGAAAAGGACTGGGTTCAACCCTGGAATCAAGTCTAGTAGCGGTAGTTTGAGTGTTTAATAATAGCATTGGGGTGAATATTTTAATTTTGAAATTAAAACTTTACAGGTATTCAGATATCAATAGGTAAGAGTCCAAGTTAATTTTAAATTCTATTTTCAGTTTAAGAGTACAATGGGGAGTGGTTCAGTCATTGTTTTATGCCTAGTTTAGTTGCATTTCTTTTCCAGGAGAAGGTTCTTTACATAAAAGTGTTCTTTTTCTTTCCGTTCTGTGAGTGCGTTTTGATGGAACGAAGACAATGGTTGTTAAACTGTTCTGAAAGTGTTCCAAGAACAGAAAAATAACAGCAACAATGTTTGGTAGACCTTTTACAAAATCACTTCTTACCACTACAACTAATAATTACGTAAATTCCATTACCCTCACACGTAACCCCAATAATTATGAAAATACCATTATCATGTTTGACACTATAACCAATAATTTTGAAAATTATATTGTTGAACAAAAAAAGCTGGCATCATATCAAAAGAATTTCCTTAACAAGTCAATTGATATCGAAATCCAAAAAAATAAACATTGAGATGTGTTGTGCATAGAGCAACCAGATGGTTTCCAGCTTAATGATGACCTAGATGTGGTGTGCAAGTTAAAGAAGGCCTTGTATGATTTGAAACAAGCCCCAAGGGCTTAGTACTTAAGACTGGATGCTTACTTGCATCAGTTGGGGTTGAGGAAGGGAATGGTTGCTAGCAACCTATATATGATGACTTAGGACAGTAGTCAGCTTGTAGTAGCTGTCTTTGGGTGACATTGTGATAAGTTGTGTCAGAAATTTGCAGAGAAAATGAGGACAAAGTTTGAATTTTCCATACTTGGTGAAACTATTCTATTTTCTGGGGTTGCAAGTAAATCAACAAGAAAATGGAATCTTCATATCTCAGGTGAAACACATTAGGAAGATGTTGAAGAAGTTTGGAATGGAGGATGACAAACCTGTGGGAACATCTATGGCAGTTTGTTGCAAGCTAAGTTCTAGTGATGAGTCAGCAATAGTGAATCAAACATCGTTCAGATCAATGATTGGGAGTTTATTGTACTTGACAGCATCATGGCATGACATTCTTCAGTTAGTATTCTTAGTGGCAAGATTTCAAGGTAATCCTAAGGAAACTCATCTTCTGGCAGTGAAGAGAATATTGAGGTATTTGAAGGGTACAATGGAACATGGTTTGTGGTATAAAAAGACATATATATTCACTCTTATAGGATTATGGCATTCTTAGATGCTAATTAGGAAGACAACATTGATGACAGAAAAATCACTTGTGGGGTTACATTCTTTTCGGGGAAGAGCTTGGTTGCTTGGCACAACAAGAAGCAAGAGCCAGTGTCTTTGTCTGTAGCAAAGGCTGTGTACATAACAACACCAACTAGTTGTACAAAAGAAATTTGGATGAAGAAGCAGATTTCGAACTTTAGCATTCACAATGATGAACTAGTAGCAATGATGGTTGATAACATGAGTGAAATCAACATCTCTAAGAATCCGTTGCATTATTCAAGAGCTAACCATATTAATATCAAGTATTTTTGTAATAATGGGTTTTAGGAATGATGTCAGAATCCAAACAGGCCCTTAGGTTCTTTAGGGGCCTAGTGGTCCTTGTAATATTCTAGAATATTCTCTCTACTACCAAACAGTTTACCATTATTAGGAATAAAGAAGGTAGTGTCATGTTAGACAGTTTAGTACTCCATTCAACATGATATCAAAGCCTAGATCCAAACCCTAAGGGCTCCCATCCCTTTTTCTCTTGCCTCTCTCTATCGATTTTTGCTCCCAGCGCCTCCCTCCATCCTCCCTCTCCCTTCATCTCTTCTTCCAAACTTCTCTCTCTGTCTTGGTGGTAGTTGTTGAGCATTTTTTATATGCAAATTAATCCAATTATTTACATCATTTAATTCTTAGAACAAGGCTACTTTAGGTATTTTCTCTTCTTTTCAGGATTCACGCCAAAAATGGACCAAGTGTAGTACAAGTGTCAAGTGTCAAATTCGGCCCAAGGAACCAAACTCTAGCCATTCTAGAAGATTCCCTCTTGGCAAAATTTGCAGAATAAATTCCAAGGATTTCCTATGAGGTGGACGATTTCTACAAGGAAGATTTAGGCTGAGTCAACCTTCTATTTTGGTTTTTAACCACATGTTGGGATGAATTTTTAGTAGTTTCATATTTATGATCTTCTATATTGGACAATATTCTAGAAGAATCCTATCATATCTTCTATTTTGGGATTAAGGGAAATATTGTAAAGGGAATTTGATTATCAATTTTGGGTAGTTTCTATTATAGGTTTTGATTTTTATTTGCTTTCTATTTTTCTTTCTTCTCATTCTTTAGGTAGCTGAACTCTATAAATAGAGGAGTTCCCCTCTCTCTGAGAATACCAAGCTCCCTCTCCCCTCTCTTCTTCTTCACTTCATTAGTTTAGCTTTGAATAATTTATGTTTACAAGTTGTAATTTTTTAAGTTGTGTTTTTACTTTAAGTTAATAGAAGATTTAGCAATTTTCATTATTTTAATCTCCATACAAGTTATTGGAAGTAAGGAAGATTTGAAGATTATTTTACAAGCTGAATTTTTTTCTTCTCAAGCCTCAGTGTTTCTCCATTCAGGAAAGTTATTTATTTCTTTTATTTAATTTTTATTGCTATGTCTTTTATTTTTAGTTAAATTAGTATAGTCAACTCTCTTGATATTTGCACTTTGCCTAATTTGGAAGTGTGTTAATTAAGCACTTAGCCTCCCTGAGTTCGACCCGTAGCTACAGTTGATACTATGTGCTTGCAGTTAGTATAATTAGTGCGGCTTATATTTGAGCCCAATAGTAGTCCCTTAAACCACCAAGAGAAACCCCTAGTCCCTTCAATATTCTTTTCTGGGCTCTTAGATCCCCTTCTCCAATGATCTGAGAGATCCAATTCACCTTCCTTTATTGATTTTTAAGGTTTTCTACCCTGGTCGAGTTGTTATGTCGGGGTATTTTTTCCCTGTTTGATGCATCGATCGACTTGATGATGATTGCGGTTGGTGCAACTGATCCTTGTAGTGATATTTACTAGACACTTTACCGTCTCAAAACTCTGTTCCAGAGGTTCACCCAAAATCGATTTGTCAGGGTTTACTCCCATTATCTATTTTTGGGGTTTCAGGGTTTTTCCTTGCTTTTTTGTGTTTCTTCTACCTCCGGCTAGTGTATTGGCTTGGTGCAGCCCCCCTTAAGTGGTACCCATGTCTTCATACTCCTCCGCTTCCACTAGTGGTGACAACTCTGGCACCCTTCCCACTTTTCCTTCCTATGCTATCAAGCTTGATGGCACTAACGACCTTATGTGGTCGGGCTCATGCTATATCTCCATCAAATCCCGTGGTTATTATAGGTAACTTATTGGAACCACAATACGGCCTACCACAGGCACTAAGATTGATAAATGGGAGTGTGCGAATTCTCTTGTTATGACTTTCCTTGTTAACTCTATATAGCCACAACTTTCTCGTGGCTATTTCCTTTTTGACTCCACTACAAAGATATGGTGATGTAGATCCCCATCATGGGCTACATTATCGCAGGAGGAAGAAGCAGACATCGAACCTTCCTTTGGGCTGAGTTCGACTCACCCCCTTATGCTGGCCCATTAGCCCAACATAGGAAGTCCTAGTAGATGTTATTTTTGTTTCCTAAATTATAAGTTAGTTTCTAATTTGTCTTAATTGCTATTTTATTAGTTTCCTAATTTTAGTCCGCTATTCTTGGAACTTCAAACCTCTATATAAAGAGGATCTGCTGTGGACACAAATCAGATTGAAGTAATAAAGTTTGCTGTAGTTTTACTTGCTTCCTCTCCTGAGAAAGGAAAACTAACATCTAGGATAGCTGTGGGTGAGATACCCAGGCTGTAATAGCCTTCCCACCTGCATTTCTCTTTTCTGTTCTCTGTTATTACTTGCTGTGAGGGAAGTGTGAGTGGATTAAATCAGACCAATTTGAAGACCTAACACTAGGATCATAGCCTGTAGAAGACCAGTTCAGATCCTCAAGGCCGATTCGCAGGTTAGTACTTAGTAGGGTTTTGAGTCCAATCGGTTAGGGTTTTTTTCTCCTAATCTGTCCAGTCATTTCCAAAACCCTTTGGAGGGTTTGAAGATCATCTCAAGCGAGGCCTTCCACCAGGGTTTCCGCCCTTGGTTCTTAGACAATCTTCAACTGCAGGTTTTCTCCCTGCTCTGGCCGAGACCCTGATCTGCCTGGGAATCGATTCTGCTATTGGGTTTTGTTGCTGGTTTATTTCCTGCTGGTTGCAAGTAAATATTTGGGTTATTTCTGGTTCTTGTTTCCCTTGTTCTTTATCCCTATTTCTGGTTTCTATTGAGACTGATTTGAGGGGTTAGATTTAAATTGGTTTGAGCTTTGACATCTTGGAAGTTTGTTTACCTAGTGTAACCTACTTCTACATTAAGTGGTATCAGAGCTATGGCTGAAGAGAGCTCCAACCAATATTCACTGGAGGATGTGATGAAATCCTTCCAACAGCTGAACACAAGGATGGACACTATGGACCAAAAGTTTGAAGAGTTGAAGGAGACTACTGCTGCCCAATCTAATGCTCAGCCTAAGGTAAATAATAATCCTAATGCACCAAGCGAGTTTCCATTCCCTGCTTGAAGGAACATACCAGCCCATATGTATGGTGGAGGTGAAGAATTTGATGAACATGATGGACCCCAATTTCCCCATGGTGACACACATAAGGTGAAATTGGACTTAAAGGAGTATAATGGAAAGCATGACCCCCTTTACTTTTATGACTGGCTGAATGCACTAGATGACTATTTCCGATGGTACCGTATGTCTGAAGAAAGGAAGGTCCAACTTGCTATCAGTAAGCTTACAAATGGTGCTAAAGATTGATGGAAAGCTGAAGAAAGTAGACTTATCCGAAGACGGAGAGAGCCTCGCAATTGGGAGGAACTTAAATTAATACTCAGTGAGAGATACCTTCCCCCAACATATCGATGCCGTCTCTATGACATGTTCAACACTCTTCGACAAGGTATGATGACTGTAGAGGAATACATTGATAATTTAATGATTTACTCTCACGTACAGGTGCTTATCATGAGGATGAGGAACTGCTTATATCCCGATTCAAGTTGGGACTACGACATAATATCCGTGATAAAATTGGGGTGGTGGAACTTTCATCCTTGAATGCATGTATTGAAAAACCCTTAGAGTTGGAAGATTTGATCAAATCAGCCCCTAGAAGGTATAATCAGCCCACTAAAAGTAAGAGGCTGTTTGCACCAAATAAACCTAGTGGATTCCCTACCGGAGCTCCACAAGTCACACAGGATAAGGGGAAGAGTCCTATGGTTGGGGGTGAGACAGCAAATTTGAAGTGCTTCCATTGTGGTGGTACCAGACTCTATGCCAAATTCTGTCCTAAACGTGGAAGAGCCAATTCCATCATCACTGCAATTGAATCCAACTTGGAAATGCAAGTCCATGAACCCCAAGATGATGATTGGGCTGAATGTCGCTGTTGAAGGAATGGAAGATGATCATGAGGCTGAATATGCATAAGAAGATGATGATCCATAAGCTACTATTAATGTGGTCGCAAAAATTCTGGTGGCTGAAGCAAAGGGAGAAGATTGGAGGAGACACAATATCTTCTACACTTTAATGTTTAGTGGACCTCACAAAGCTCAGGTGATTGTGGACAGTGGGAGTTGTGTGAATGTAGTGTCTCAAGCTTTTGTGATTGAGGGAAAGCTCAAGACTGAACCCCATCCACAACCCTACAAGGTGTCACTTCTAGACAGTAACACCATGGCTGTAAATCAGCGATGTTCTGTGCCATTGAAGGTCTCCGGACATGAAGAGGATGCGTGGTGTGATGTCATCCCAATGGTGCTAACTGATGTGTTTCTTGGTTGGTGGTACTAAGAACCAATGTTTCTTCGATTATAAAGGCAAGCCCCTTACATTTAGCCCACTCAACATACCTCAAGTGAAAGCTAAATTGAGGGCTGCTCAGGTACAAAGACAAAATGTTTTGAAGAATATTGAAAAGACCCCTTCCAAAGAAGCTACTAAACCAAAGAAGCGACCATACAAAGCAAACACAAATGAGAAGCACATGGTGGACAAGAAATTGTGTGTGCTGCCCCACAGAGAGTTCTTAGTTACAAGTGAAGAAACCGGACTGATTCTAACCCTAGTTACAAAGGAAGCTGAACCGGTAAAAGAGGTGACACATTCTCAACCCATCAGACTTGCTAGCTGATTTTTCAGATTTGGTGCCTGATGAGCTGCTGGATGAGCTACCACCTATGAGGGACATACAAGATGCTATTGATTTAGTGCTTGGATCAGTACTACCAAATTTGCCCATTTATTGTCTCAGCCCCACCGAGCATGCCAAGCTCAAGAGACAAGTGGATGACCTTTTGCAAAAGAGATTTCTACTAGAAAGCATGAGCCCATGTGTTGTACCAGCCCTATTGACACCTAAGAAGGATGGATCTTGGTGTATGTGTATTGACAGCCGTGCCATCAACAAGATCATGGTAAAGTAAAGATTTCCCATTCCCCGTTTGGATGATACGTTGGATATGTTACCAAGAGCCACTATCTTTTCAAAAAATGATCTACGAAGTGGGTATCATCAAATTAGGATCCGCCCTGCGGATGAATGGAAAATGGCATTCAAGACAAAGGAAGGACTATACGAATAGAAGGTTATGCCTTTTGGCCTTACCAATGCACCTAGTACTTTTATGCGAGTGATAGACTCATGTATTATGCCCTTTTATTGACAAGTTCCTTATGGGATACTTTAATGACATATTGATTTACAACAAGGCACAAGATGAGCATCTTGAACACTTGAGGCGTGTGATGAGGGTGTTACAAGAAGAGAAGCTCTATGATGCGGATTAATGACCAAAATAAGCTTATTTTATTAGGAATAAGCCTAGGGTTGGGTTCCATACATGCTGGGTCTTTGATCCCATGTGTTTTGAGTGTAATAGACCACTTTTATGGGTCTAAAGAGGGGCTCTAGCCTCTAAGATTGAATACGGGATTACTAGTTAGTTTCCTTTTTCATTAGTTTCCTTTTTAGTTGGGTTTGATTTGAGTTATATTTGTTTCCTTAGCAAGTTATTAATTGAGTCATCAAGTCATTAGTAGTTAGTTTCCTTTTTCAACTAGTTTCTAATTCCATTTAGTTTCTAATTTCAGTTTTTAGTAACTATTGTATTAAGAGAATATTTGGTTTCCTTTTTTGAGGAACCTTCTATTTTGTAATTTCCTCCCCAATCAACATTATAAATAAAGAGGAGGAGGCTCCTAAAGGAAGAATGATTTTGATAAACAAATTAATGGCTGCTGCTATTGTCTTCTACATGGAGATTTGTCTTGTGTTTGATCAAGGCTGAAGGAATTGGCGTTTGATCCAATTGACTCTCTGCGGTGGGAAGCCCGAGAGGTCATCTTCTACTTTATTATCTTTTCTTTTACTATTTTCCATCACTCCAAGGTATTGAACTCCATCTCAGTTCATCCCAGATCTGATTTTCCCTTTAGTCTGATCTCTTGTGTTGCTGTCCTACTTTGTTGAGGTTGTTCTTTGATTAAAAGTTCCTGTAGTTGAGGCTTGGTTAGACCCCTATCTTAGTCTACATTACTCTACATCAATTTGAAGAAGGATACCTTTATGTTATCCAAGGTTGTATTCCTTGGCTTTATTGTGTCCTCTCAAGGTATAGAAGCTGATCTCGAGAAGGTTAAGAGCATGGTAGATTGGCCAATTCCTAAGACTTTTATGGAGGTTCGAAGTTTTCACGGCCTTTCCTCATTTTATGGATGGTTCATACGGAATTTCAGCACTCTTATGGCACTATGACGGAGTGCACGAAAGGAGGGAAAGCGCCATTCATGGTTTAAAGTATCTCCGATACCGATACGATACTCTCCGATACGTATCTTAAATTTAGCCGACCGATACGATACACACCGATACGATACATGAAATTTTTAAAATCCTTTCGTATCGATATATATCCTATGATACATATCGATATGCACCAATACACTATCGATACGTACGGATACTCTATGAAAAATATAAAATCAATGTGAAATATATGTTTCGGTATGTATCAGTACGTATCGGTGAGTATTTGTATGTATCGATCGGTACGTATCGATGAGTATCAGTACGTATCGATGAGTATTGATATGTATCGATCAATACGTATCGGTGAGTATCGGTATGTACCGATACAGTACGCTACGGTCATATAGTGGCCAAGATGAGTATTTTTTTCAGAAAACACGAATTTTTGAGGGGTTTTTGTTCCAAAGTTGCTGCCAGTCATATTTCTCTTTAACTAAAGTGGAAATCAAGGTTGGGAACAAGGATTTTACATTTATGGGACAACTACAAACTTTGAATTCTTAGTGCGATACCCTCAATTTAGTGTTTATGCATAATACATGTTATCAATAGTTTTTTTTAACAAATTTTTTATGCAAAAGTGTTTAAAAAGGTGTTTCATATCTATTTATGTGCGTATCTTTAGCGTATCTTAGCGTATCTCCGATACGATACGATACCCTCCGATACGTATCTTAATTTTGGTCGACCGATACGGTGACCGATACCGATACTTTAATCCTTGGCGTCATTCCAATGGACCGCGGCTGCCACTAAAGCATTCAACTTGATCAAACAAAAGATGACAGAAGCCCCGATACTTAGGCTACCTAATTTTGATCTCATGTTTGAAGTGGCTACCAATGCATCCCATATTAGGATAGGAGTGCTCATGCAAGCTAGCCATCTGATTGCCTTCTATAGTGAAAAGTTGAATGATGCAAAAAGAAGGTATTCTATGTATGATTTGGAACTATATCCCGTTATTCAAATACTCAAAAGCATTGGAGACACTATCTGATTGGCAAGGAGTTCATACTCTATTCGGATCACGAAGCACTCAAGTACTTACATTTTCAAAAGTGAAAAGTCCATTAACAATTGGCATGCTAAATGGATCTCTTTTTTGCAAAAATATGTATTTGCTCTGAAGTACAAGGCTGGAAAAGAGAATCAAGTGGCTGATGCGCTTAGTCGGAAGATGCTAATGATGAATACCTATATCATACAAAGCACAAGGGTGGAACACATCAAAGATGAGTATGCTAATGATGCTGATTTTGCGAAAGTGTTTAGAGAATTACAAAAAGGAGGTCGAGATGACAAGTGTTCCATTCATGATGGATACCTATTTAAGGGCACACGTCTTTATATTCCAAATACCTCTTTAATGCACCACTTGGTTCGAGAGCTACATGGAGGAGGAATGAGTGGACGCTTTGGCAAAGACAAGACATATTCTATGATGGTGGATTTGTACTATTGGCTTCACTTGGAAAGGGATGTTCAACATGTCATCCAACGATGCCGTACTTGTCAACTTGCTAAAGGAGAAAAGAAGAATGCGGGTTTGTATACACCGCTGTCCATTCCACATACACCTTGGCTAGACATAAGCATGGACTTTGTCCTCGGCTTACCACCTACATGGGAGAGGTATGACTATATTTGTTGTTGTAGATCGTTTTTTCAAGATGACACATTTTATCCCGTGCAGGAAGACACTTGATGCAAATCACATAGCCAAACTCTTCTTTAAAGATATAGTGCGCATACATGGTTTGCCATAGTCAATTGTCTCTGATAGTTATTTCTGGAAGACCCTTTGGCTGAAAAATAACACCAAGTTCAAATTTTCTAGGGCATTCCATCCGCAAACAGATGGTCAGACGGAAGTAGTGAATAGAAGCCTTGGCAATTTGCTCCGTTGTCTAGTTCTTGACTATGAGAAGACATTTCTTGTCACACCCTGCCTCAAATTGGTCAAAGGTATGAGGCACTGGACACCCACATCCAGTCAGCCTAACCCTCCAAGATCACAGATGCAGTACCTTAATTTCACAAATGCCACCAAGGTCACAACTAAAATTAGAGTTCGCTATTAAAATCATACAATTACTGCAGGTGATGTACTAAAGTGATAAATTACATTATTCAAATTCCATATCTAAAACCAACCATAGGTTACAATTTTACTTACTACATATCTCATAAATATACACATCAAATGGAATATCTGAATAATAGAAGTGAAGTCCATCAGCATCCTGGTGCCACGCAGACACAACCTCACAACCGCCGCTAAAATCCAATCCTGCCGCAGCACTGGTCCCACCATCTAAAAAGAGTAATCAATGAGGGGTGAGCTTCACAAGCCTAGTGAGGGGTGAGCATGCAAGCACACGCAACATCATGATGCCAACACACACAATAATATCCACAGATGCACAGTCAAATGATCCATTTTATTAATAATATCCATTATAATTGCTAGGTCTCATTATATGGGTATAAGTGCTATAAGCAATATAGGTGGTATCCCTTTCCCAGTACGTCGGGCCTTAGAGATACAAGCTAGTTGCAAGCAGGAGTTAGCCAGTCCCAAAAAGAACCTCGGTCCCTCAGCTAACCCCTAAATAGCAACCCCTAACAGCCATGGTCCCGGAATCCCACACCGTTACTGGTCTCCCATGTTGTCGACAGTCATGCATACAGTACGTTGTACCTTGCTGTGCCCTCTCAGGATATAGTACATTGTATTCGGGCGTAGTACTCCTCCACAACCTTCCACCGAGTGGGATTAGTCAATACCTCACCCTCTATTGGCAAGGAGTTATAGCATTGGGATGTGATCCTAACCATATACATCTATATGCATCTATAGCATCCATAACATCCAATCACCCTGTGGCCATAGCTGTAACACTAACCTTTGAGCCCACGGCACCGGAAAGAACCTCGGCTACACTGTGCTTTAGACCGTCAATGTTACATCCATTACCACATAGTTATCATATTACATATCCACAAAACCTCGATCACTTCAAAGTCAGTGAAATCATGCCACATATGCAGTATATATATTTTTATATAAAATAAATCCAACACACAGTATTTATCACATTCCACATGAGCAGGCATAAATGTAAAAGTATAGAAACACTTCGTAAAATAAAACAATCACCCACTTACCTCAAAAAACCTAAATCACAAGTCCAATAGAATTCCTCGCAATCAACTTTGTATCCTCGCCGGGTAATTTAGGTTTCTATGTAAATTGTGTATAATCATGTTAAGCATAGATATATGACACCTAACATCACTTACTATAGGTTCTATGCTGAACCTAAATAACCCTCAACAGTCCCTATACTAAGCCAACTAAAGCCTTGGGAAAAGTCCCCAACTATCCTTGCCCATAGGGTCAACTTTAGGTAAGTAAGCAAGAAACATAACCCACAAGAGGCAGGGCATAGTTCAGCAGAAACAGAGGCTATTCAGCCTTAAAAATGCTCAACCGGCGGGCTCCAACCAGCTGGCCGCTTGTCCCAACCGGCGGGTCATTTCTGCAAAATTTTATTCTTCCAAAATTGCTTTTGCTGGTCACTTTTTGTTTAGGTTGTGCCCAAGGGCATTATTCCCAACAACATAGGGGGTGTTTTCTTATGCCTCTAGAGTCAATAAACACCTCATCGATCATTTTAATTCATTGAGCTAACTTCAGCCCATCCAATTCCATAAAATTCTATAACTTTAGTAATTGGGAATTGCTAGACTAAGAGCTGAGCTCCTCCCTTCACCATCCCCTCTTAACTAAGGCTGAATAGACATGATTAAATAATTATTGTTCACATACTAGCCCTAATTAAGCTCACACAGCCAACTAATTTAGGGATTCATATTTTAAGAAGGGGAATTCCATTAATTTAACCCTGTTGAGTTTAGCGCCTAGCGCTAAACTCTCAAACCGATAGGGATATTTTGAGTCCCATCGGCTCCCATATTTCTGTGATATGGCTTTGCTTGTAATTGGGTAATGGGGGTACTTTTGTCTTTTACTTTCAGCATTTTTTTAATATAAGTAAAGGACAACAACCTTCGATCAATCTATTCTGGACTGATCGCAGGTCTCTCCTCTCTTTTGGGAGTACCATCGATCGCACCTCTCTCTCTCTCTTCTTTCTTCTCTTCTTTTCTCTTTTCTTTGGTTTGGTTACAGATCTCTGGGATTGTAACATGGTATCAGAGCCTCTGTAATCAAATCAAAGTCGTTTTTCAGATCCCTTTCTGTTGATCTCAATTTAGCGCTAAACCTTTTTGGTGCGCAACCGCCTACTGCTGCATCTACTATGTTTTAAATCACATGGAGTGATTGACTTTGTGCATGGATCGTGCCACATTGTTTCTACACTGACGATTTGAAGATTTTGGAGTGCAGCTTACTTTCTTCTCTGCCCTACTCGATTTCTGCCAGATCGCTAGCGTTGGTCTTTGTGGTTCAGGTTTGGTTGCTGGTTTTTTTTTTTTGTTACTTCTACGACGCTATTTGCCCACTTTATTTTTGGTTCTCATGGCTGAGACCAGGTCTACTACCTCTGTGACTACTGCATCTGCCTCGGACAATGTTAATGTCCAAATTACCTCTATCAAGCTCAAGGGAAGTTCGAATTACCTACTTTGGGCTCGGTTTGTGAAGGTTTACCTTATGGCCAAGTATAAACTTCAGTATACTACTTTTGATCTTTCTCCAGCATCTTATAAGGGTTATAATGAATGGATGAAGGAGAATGCCTTGATTTTAATCTGGTTATGGAATAGTATGGCACCAGATGTTGCTGCCAATGTCATGTTTCACTCTACTGCAAAGGGAGTATGGAACAATTTGAAGAAAACTTACTCTCAGGACTAGAACATGACTCGTATCTATGATATTTATGAGAAACTATTCCAGTTTTGCCAATCTGACAGAACTCTTCTAGAGTATTTTAGTGCTTTCAGGGAAATGGTTGAAGAACTCAATGTTTTCCAACCCTTGACCACTGACATTGAAAAATTGAAAGCTCAGCGTAATGATTTTTTTGTTTCCAAATTCCTAGCTGGTTTGAATAATGATTTGAAAACAGTGAAGGGCCATCTACTCGGAGATACTGTCACGCCCCGTTCACATAGAACCTGACCGGTGACCGAGTTAACTCCGGTTAACCCAAAACCTGCCAGGATCATCTGATACAGTACCTCACCACAGCATACCCACATCTAAGATAAGTGTTCAAAAGTTCAGCGGAAGACTTAAATTACCTGTAAATATCCCCAATATACTTGATACCCAAATTGTAGTATATAACTAAGCACATGTGGGCCCACAGGCATGATATTTACATAAAAGAATAACAATTTACATATCAAGTACACAAAAGGGGAGGTCATCAAAAATCAAAAAGCAAAATCCTGTACGGTGTCATTACTGCGGTCCCGTAGCACAAGCCCTTGCACATGCAATCAGTACCGTGCTCATACTCCGCAGGGACCCATTAATCCTCAACAGGAAACTCGACTGTGGGGCCTGACTCCTGATCTTCAGGCGGGTGACCTGTAAAATCATCTTACATTATTTGCTCAAGAACTCTTCTAAAACCCCAAAATCACCTCTTAACTGAAGAAATCACCAATGCTTCTCAAATCTTGCAAACACTTCTTTAACTTTCAAAATCAACACATAGACCATCTATTAAACCTTAGATTCATCATCTCAAGTGGGATTAACAAGATCTCATGGAACTCTACCCAAATCAAGGGTTTCACTTGGGGTTTTGTGAAAGTTTAAGAAGCATAACTTCACTCACCACAAATCGTAGGTCTCGTGTTGGGGATCATTTTCCGGTGCCAGAATGAGAAGATCAAACCTCGGCGTCACTTAAAATCATTTCTTCCTCTTTTTCTTTTCTTTTCTTCTTTTTCATTCTCTTTTCTTCCTTTCATTTCTCTCTTCTATACTTTTCTCACCCACTCTTTAAGGCATTAAATGAGAAAAAGGAAAAACAATAAGTACTATTTATACTTAGACAATATTTAGTAACCACATGGGTGGGTCACACTAGTGGGCGGGTTCGCCCTCCTGTGACCGCCCACCTGTTGGTCAAAACTTAGCGAAACAGTTGAAATTTCGATGGAATTCAACTCTCAGCATGTATCTCACTCTTGGCACAAGATATATAATACGTATACACTTTAGGATATGGCTACATACCAGGATTACTCGTACATGGCCTTATGATACGTGCATGTACACGGCTTGGGTACACCTGTCTCCTTTGGCACCGACTCGGACTTGTCTGGCCAACCCGTGTCAAAGTCACCCTTGCCATCATGGTCCATAGGGAACCCGCCTTAACCCTCTCTGGTTCGGGTTCTGCATGGTTAAACCGGGTCAACTGTGTAAGTAAACCAGGTTTTAAAAGTAGGGTATCACATTTACCCCCCCTTTTTGAAAATTTCGTCCTCGAAATTAGCGTACCTGGTTATTCGAAAAGATGAGGGTACTTGGCTTGGATTTCATCTTCTACCAGGATGCTTGTTCAAAATAATGGTTAGCCCATTGCACCTTTACGAAGGAAATGGAACGGTTGCGAAGGGTTTTCACTTTTCGGTCCAAGATTTCGGCTGGCTATTCTTTATAGGTCATATCAGTTTCTAGATATTCTGGTTCCATGGGTAACACATGCGATGGATCGTGAACGTTTCGCTTCAGCATAGATATATGGAATAAGCGAACGTGGAAGAGCAAGCATGAGCCAACCCGAGTCAAAATCTCAAATGGGCCAATTTATCTCGGGCTTAACTTTCCCTTTCTATGGAACCTATGCAACCCTTTAGTAGGAGAAATCTTGAGAAACACCTTTTCTCCTGCTTGAAACTTAATGTCTTTCCTGCGGGTGTCTATATAGCTCTTTTGACGTGACTGAGCTGCCTTAATCCTTTCTCGAATAACATCGACCTTGTCACATGTCATCTGTATCATTTTGGGTCCTAACATTCGGCGTTCGCCTACCAATACAGAGGAGTTCTACACTTCCTACCGTATAATGCCTCATATGGAGCAATCCCAATTGTAGCTTGATAACTGTTGTTATAGGCAAACTCCATAAGGGGTATATATTCTTCCCAACTACCACTCATTTCCATTGCACTTGCCCTGAGCATGTCTTCTAATATCTGTATGGTTTGCTTTGACTGATCATCAGTCTGTGGGTGGAAAGCAGTACTCAAGTTCACTTGTGCTCCCAAAGCATACTGGAAACTTTTCCAAAATCTGAAAGTGAACCTTGGGTCCCTATCTGACACAATGCTCACTGGCACTCCATGCAAGCGCACTATGTTATCCATCTAAAGTTGTGCTAACTTGGTTATAGAGAATTTGGTCTTGATGGGAATGAAATGAGCAGTCTTAGTAAGCCGATCAACTATCACCCAAATTGCATCCATCCCCTTAGGTGTGCATGGTAGCCCGGTGACAAAGTCCATCGTAATCCTATCCCACTTCTAGTCTGGTATTGGGAGTGGCTGAAGAGTACCATAAGGTCGATGCCTCTCAACTTTTACTTTTTGGCATGTTAGGCAAGTCGCCACATATAGGGCTATTGTGATTTTCATGTTTGGCCACCAGTAGTTTTGTTTGAGGTCCTTATACATCTTTGTACTTCCTGGGTGGAGTGAGTACTCAGAGCTATGTGCTTCTTGCACTATCTTATCTTGTATCTCCAAATCATCGGGCACACACAACCTACCTCGAAACAATAATGCCCCGTCGCTGGCTAAAACGAAATCAGGGTTATTCATTGTTTGCTCTTGAATCTTAACTCTGATCCGTTGCAACTCAGGATCCAAAGGTTGTTTCATTATCGCCTCTTGCCTAATAGACGGATGCACCTGTAGAGCTGCTAGGGATACAGTTAACCATTTAATGTTTTCTAGTTGATGTTCAAGCTCTAAGGTTGCTCCTTCATATAAGAGGGTTTCATCCATTAGCATCGCCTCTTGTACGAGTTGTGGGTTGACTGCTAAGTGTGAGAGTGACACAGTCTGTGCCTTCCGACTCAATGCATCTGCCACTACATTAGCCTTGCCAGGATAATACTGAATGTCATAGTCGTAATCCTTCATGAGCTCGAGCCATCTCCTCTGCCTCATATTCAAATTTCTTTGGGTGAAAAAGTACTTAAGGCTTTTGTGATCACTGTATGTCTCGCACTTCTCCCCATACAAATAATGTCGCCAAATCTTTAGGGCAAAAATGACTGCGGCTAGTTCCAAGTCATGAGTGGGGTAGTTCTTCTCATATTCCTTTAGTTGTCGGGATGCATATGCTATCACCTTACTGCGTTGTATGAGAACACAACCTAACCCGACCTTAGAAGCATCAGTGTAGATTGTCATTCCACTTGTGCCTTCAGGGATGGTCAACATAGGGCTGACACCAACCGTTTCTTCAATTCCTGAAAACTCTTCTTACATTCCTCTGTCCATTCAAATTTTACCCCCTTTTTGGTTAACTTAGTCATTGGTGCTGAGATCCGAGCAAAATTCTCAATGAAGCGCCGGTAGTACCCAGCTAAACCCAAGAAACTTCTAATTTCTGTAACGTTCTTGAGGTTTTCCCACTCTACTACTGCTTTCACCTTATTAGGATCCACCTCGATTCCATCTTTAGACACTACGTGTCCCAGGAATTTGCTTAAGCCAAAATTCACACTTACTGTATTTGGCAAACAATAGTTGTTTTCTCAGCCCTCTGTAATACCATCCTCAGGTGTTGAGTGTGCTCCTCTTCCGTCTTAGAGTAGATCAAGATGTCATCAATAAAAATAATTACCCATTTATCAAGGACATCGTGAAATACTCGATTCGTTAAATCCATGAATGCTGCCGGTGCATTGGTTAACCCAAAAGATAACTCTAGGAACTCATAGTGACCATACCGAGTCCTGAAAGCTGTCTTGGGTATGTCGCCGCTTTTTATCTTGAGCTGATAATAGCCTGATCTAAGGTTTATCTTTGAAAATACCTTTGCACCTTGTAGTTGGTTAAACAAATCATCAATGCGTGGCAATGGATACCGGTTCTTAATGGTTAGCTTATTCAATTCCCGATAATCGATGCACATACGCAAGCTGTAATTCTTCTTCTTGACAAACAATACTGGGGCACCCCAAGGTGAAACACTTGGGCGAATAAACCCCTTCTCCAATAATTCTTGCAACTGCGTCTGTAACTCCCTCAATTCGGCTGGTGCCATCCTGTATGGAGCTTTAGACACTGGAGCTGCTCCAGGAATCAAGTCTATGGCAAATTCCAACTCTCTATCAGGCGGTAGCTGCATTAGATCATCTGGAAAGACTTCGGGGAATTCTTTAACCACCTCTACCTCTTCTAGAGGTGTAACCTTTGCATCAACATCAAGTACCGATGCTAAGTAACCCTGACATCCACTTTCCAACAACTTTACCACTTGAAGAGCGGAGATGAGGACCTTTCTAGCCCATTTTATTTTATCTGCTTGGTATACCAGTTCTTTCCCTTCATCATTTGTCCCTAATTAGTTTTTCGGCACACATCACATTTGCTCGATGGGCCGACAACCAATCCTTGCCCAGTATAACGTCAAAATTCTACATATTGAATTTGATGAGTTGTGCATCCAATTTCTTTCCACTGATTTCAACTGGGCATGACCCATACACCTCCTTCAACTGTGTAACTTTACCTGTAGGCATACTAACAATCATCTCATGATCTAGTGTCCTGGGCGACATACCAAGTTTCTCAGCAAATCTCTTAGATATGAACGAATGTGTAGCTCCTGAATCAAACAAGATATAGGCTGGTATACCCAATATAGGTAGAACACCTAGTGCAACAATGCATATAAGTATAGCAGGTCATCAAAATTTAGCATAAGGACAATTTTAAATTAAAATGTACCTGCTTCCACTTCTGTGCTGGCCTCAGCTTCCTCAGCTGATAGGGCATACATTCTTCCTTGCGGTTGATTCCCTTGAGTTAAGGGAGGTTTGTACACAGAGGGCTGACTGGATGGTAAGGCTGGTCTGACTCGACAGTCTTTGGTAAAATGCCCATAAGAGTGGCAATTAAAGTAACGGCTCTGTGACACCGAAACTGGGGCAGGGACCCTTTGTACTTGACCTGATGTAGATGGGGGACAGGGTGGTTTGTGACTGTAGGCACCATACTAGTGTTCGGGTGAAAAGATGTAGAGCCCGGACCACCAGCTGGTCGAGAAAGGTAGCCAGATGGCCTATAGGGTTATCTGTATACAGGCCCAGAACTATACGACCCACGGTATACCTTGGATGAGTTGCCCATGTCCGGAAATGGATTAGTCCTCTTCCACAATCCAGGTGTGAGGGATTGTTCTCCCTTCTGCTTATCTTCCATGGTTTTAGCCTTTTGCATAATCTGACCATAATCTGTCAAATCTAAGACCTCGAGCACTGACCTAATAGATGCCTTTAATCCCTTCAGAAACCTTGCAGCCTTTTCCTTAGTTGACCTCATATGCTTAGGGGCAAAATGGAACAAGCTTTCAAACTTCTGCTGATACTCAAGGATAGTCTTATTCCCTTGAGTCAAGGCCATGAATTCCGTCTCTTTACGGTCTCTGAAGCTACGAGGGCAATGGTTTGCCAAAAACAACTCCTTGAACTGCTCCCATGTGGGTTCCGGATGTGTGGCAAACAATATAGGCTTAGAAGCTTGCCACCAAGAGTTGGCTTCATTCTTGAGTTGTAGCCCTGCACAAATAAGCTTCTGCGCCTCAGTGCACTCAACTACCTCAAATATCTTTTCCAGCTCTTGGATCCATTGGTCTGGCTCTAGAGGATCACTCCCCACCTTAGAGAATACAAGTGGCAAGTTCCTCTTGAAAGATTCCACTACCCTTGTACTATTCGTTGACGAGTAATTGGGTGCATATGCCGGATAGTAAGGGTACGGAGGGGGCACCATATATGGAGGAGTGCTGAGTGGCGGAATTGGAGGTGTACCTCCGGCTTGCTCATGTGGTGTCGTCATAGTTTTTAAGGCGCTGGTAAGGTGACGCCTTGGCAGCACCTTGGCGTTGATGCGGTCTAGAGATGGTAAGGCAGTGCTTCGCCTTATGTGAAGTGGTGCCTTATGAGTTTTTTTTTTTTTTTTAAACACATTTTAAAATTACTTGATGAAGATTCCAAATATAGATTTTTTATTGGTAGGTGTATGGTTTTGTTAACACTTGAGATGTATGGGATCAACTTTACTCCATAAAAAATAACCAAAACAAACAAAACAAAAACACGATTCACAAACAGGGTTTGGATTTTGTCAAGGGTTTTAAGAAAGGGCTTTGAGAAAGAATCAAGGAACAAGGAAGAACCATTGATCCAGGCCACCATTTTGCTCCGGCAGCAGTGAGCTTCATTCTTCTTTGACGGGAGTAGAAATATAATGGATGACCTTAGGACTTAGGCACTCATTTTGGTATCATAGAGGTAAGTATAATAAATACTTGTATTTTTTATGTCTTTTTTTCTTTATATTTATAATTTTGTTTCATAATTATGTATTTATATTATATGTTAATATGTTATGATGATTAATGATTGATGATTGATGATTGATGATTGATGATTGATGAAGATGAACTTAGTTTATTCACTTTATTGTATACTAAGTCAAAAAAAACTGAATAACGTGAAGTAGAGTTGTTGGGTTCCAAACCTTCCCAATAGGAGAAAGGGTAAGGGTCTCTTGATTCTGGTTTTTCACCTATCTACCTAAGCTAAAAAGTCATAGTGAGCACGATAGGCCCCATCACCGTCCTTCGTTCTCTTTCTTTTTGCTGCCTGAGTCCCAGGCCAGTCTGAAAGTAGCTTCATTGGTTGCTTCTCTAGATTAGTACTCCAACAAAGGTTAGGAACATGGCACAGCGTACCCTCACCGATGTGTCTGGTCAGCATTTATTCACTTTATTGATTTTTTTTCTTGATGAATATCTTATATTGGTATGAATATGAACCTTTAACATTTTTTTAACATATAAGTAATAGGATTCAACTAGGATTTGAGCCAAATAGATTGGTTTTATAAAAAAATTACACAGGAACGCTTTAGTCGATAAGGCGACGCTTTATGCCCGCCTTGTCGCTAAGGCGCTCTGAAAGACCCTCAAACGCCTCCATCGCCTTACCGCCTTAAAAACTATGGGTGTCGTACAAACTGGTGCTCCTCCAGTTTGTGGTCCCATGCCAGACCCTGTAGGTGGGTCTTGTGGAGTAATTATCTGAGGATTTTGACCGGGTTGAGGAAGGTCTCACTGTTGCTGTATAGCAGTCATTAATGCCTGCTGCTGCTGGAGCATTTGTTGTTGGAAGGCTTGTTGTGACTGCTGAACTGTGGTCGCAACATCACTCGGAGTGATGACAGGTGGAGGATCCGGAAGTGTGGTCACAGGTGGGTCCCTTTGTGCCACACCCTGGTCAAGGGTTTCTTAAGGTTGTGGAAGTGGGGTTTGCCCCACAGAGCGGGACCTTCGAGGATTTGGTGGTCGACCGATAGGACGAGGACCACGTGAGGTTCCTCGAGCATTGCTACCGGATCTAGTGCATACCATCGTGTCCTTGCACCTGGATCATACCGTACACAAAACATTGGTTAAGTACCTTAGAATTTATATAAGCACATAATCATTTCCCATTCTATGACATCCCATGAAATCAATTTCACTCTATGGTTCACACACTCCTAGATTGACCTTAAACTTTCAACCTGGCCACATAATCATATGCCAAAACACGGGGTATTATAGTGTATGATGTCTTGCATCTAGCCACAGCTTAGCCCCGAGAGTATTGTGCTAGCGCTTCGACAAGTAGGACGGCGGTCCTGCTCGATTTTTTTTTTAAATAATGTATTATTATTATTATTATTATTATTTCTACTATTATTATTATTTTTTTTTCCTACTGGTGGGCGACTCAGGTCGGGGCCCGTCGGTCCAGCCCGAGGCAGCTTTAAAGGGGCTTTTAAGCCTCTTCGTTCTACATTTCTCCAATCTTCTACTTTTAGGCTCAACTCAAGGCGATTTTGGAGGGTTACTTGGTGCATCCACTCACGATTTCATTCAACGATTCCGCGGATTTTGAAATATTCAAGCACCTTTCACTCTCAAGTAAGTCTCTTCTCTATTTCTCTTCTTGGAACATATATTTTGGGTGTTGAATCCATCCACACTTCCCAAAACTTGACTTCTTTCATGTTTGTTTCCATAGAATAGTCATTCCATGAGAATATGATGCTTCCTTTGTGACTCATTCATAGTTTTGGGCTTTACTAACCAATCTATGGGAGAAAATCCCAAACCTTGCCCTAATTCCTCCAATTTGGGGTTTTCTTCTATTTCTTCTCTTTTCTCCCCAACTAACAACTCAATTGGGATTTCTTATCCTTGATTTGCACTTACATTGTTGGAAAGATCATGGAAACTTGTATATGCTTGCAATTCTATCTCATTTTTATGAAAATCCATCTCTTTTGTGTTAGGTTTCTTGAAATTTTTATTTTTATTTATTTATTTCTTATTTTTTTGGTTTCTATGATTCTCTTCACTTCGTTCCATACTTGTGAACAACTTTGAATCACTTACCATTAATTGTTGGTGCAATGATATTTGATTTACACTTGTTGGTTGTATGCCTCTATTTTCCCTATGATCATGAATTTTTTTTTCTCCAAAATTGGAAATTTCTCTCTCATTCCTTGCACTTCAATGTCATAATAGAAATGTTTACATATTCTTGGTTGTATAATGATAGGTATTACTATCATTGGCATGTAAGCTTCAATTTCCACACTTTTATGGGATTTTCACTCTCTTGTATTGAACTTGTACATTAACATTGGGGCTTTCTACCATTTGACACCAATTACCCCACTTGAGGAAATTCTTATGAGGCTTTCCATCACTTCTCACTTGCCATGCTTTATACTTCTTTGTTACTCTTCTATTTTGCAACATGCTAGTGGATGTCATGTTTGGGGATTTCCTTCTATTCATTTCTCCATGGCTTAACCACCCCTTTTTTTATAATGATCCACATTATGTATTTGGGTGCATTTACATGTGCTTGCTCACCCTCCTATTTACTTCCTTTGTCATGCAACATTCTTACTTATCACTATTTCTTCTCTTTTCTTACTAGGATGTCTTCTCGCAAGGGCAAGGAACCCGCATCCTCTTCTAATAGACGTAGGGCCACAACTTAAAAAAGGAAAAGTGTAGGGACTAGTTCCTCAGCTATTCGCATAAGGCAACAAGGACATGCCCCCATAGATCTTCTAGACTATGATGAGAGACTCTTCCGGAGTATGAGGGTAGCAACGAATTGGCAGACCTTCCTAAAAAGGTCTATAATGATGGAGAAAACTGTGGTAGCTTGTGATTTCAATAAGATTCAACTACAAGAGAGATTTACTGCACTGGGTTGGCAGTCCATCCTTGATATTGACCGCCCATGCTATGAACACCTTGTTTGAAGATTTTATTGTAATTTGGAGATCTCTTACCAGTATAGGGAGTACTCAATCACCAGCATAGTGAAAGGGGTGAACATTCGTTTGACTGTGGATACTCTTGCTAGTATTTTAGATATGTCATTAGTTGGGCATCAATTCTATAGCCCCCCAAGGAGTAAGCCCGTGGGCCCATCCTTAAGTTCGGAGATGTAGGACCACATTTATGAGACCATTAGTGGCAACAAGGTGTGTCCGGATTCCGAGGAGACATACAACCTGGAGGCTTGTGTATTTGCTCGCTTGGTTTGGTTTAATTTACTCCCTAGAGGAGGTCATAGGAACCAAGTGAGCTTTATGGCAGCCTACATAGCCTTCTGCATCTACATGGCCTTGGAGGGAGGTGCCGAGCATTTATGCTTGCCCTACATTATACTTAAGACTATGGAGCATCATACCACACATCCTGAGGACGGAGGTTTCCCATATGGTAGGACCCTCACCAGGGTTTTCGAGTTTTTTGGGGTGGATTTGAGTGGTGAGGAGGGAAAGACTCCAGTGGACAAATTTAGCAGGGAAAACCTACGCAGGATGGGTCTCCAAGCTCTTATGGATGTGCCTCAGAGGGCAGGAGCTCAAGGAGGCAGGAACAGGGAGGATGTCCACATGGAGGAGGAGAATAGTGAGGAGGATGAGGATTATGTTCCTCAATTCGAGGAGGAGGACTTTCTGGATGAGGATATCCTCGAGGAGTAGCCTCTTGATTTGAGATGCCGATCCTGACTTTGCTAGGGCTGTAGACCCACAGCATAGAGCCCCACCACCTGAGAGTGGTACATTTGACTTTGAGAGCATAATGACCAGCATGAGGGCCTTAAAAGATGGGCAAGATCAGCTTTTGAGAAGACTAGATGAGAGTGCTACTAGAGGAAAATATCTTAGAAAGGCAGGCTACATTAGAGAATTCCTTCCTAAGATTGAGCGAGGATTTGGACACAACGGCTAATGCTATTTCAGCGGACTTTACCCGACTCCGGAGGGATGTGCAACTAGTGAATACGAGGTTTGATTACTACGACTGCTGGCTCAATGTTAAATCGAGGCCTAGTAGGGATGGAGTAGTAGAGCTAGATGATGACGAGGGTCTCTGAGGACTTAGCTTGCCTATCCTAATCAGCTTTTTACTTGTCTTTATGTTGTTTATGTGTTTATGGCGGACTATTTTTTTTTTTTTTTGTACTTTTCTCTGAAATTTGGGCTTACTAGTATGGTGTTATGATGTTGTTGGTGGCTTTTAGTTAGTTTTGTATGCTTGATAAACTTATTGTAATTTGGTTGTAACAACATTAGTTAGCCTTTGTTGATTATGCTTATTCGTATATGTATGTTGTCTATCAGGTGCTTGTATTTGAAAATTTTGGGAAATCTTATTTTAACGTTGTTATGCTACCGAAATTTTGTTAAATCCGTACTCGATGGATTATGAAATCAAATAACTAATCTTTTATTTATTCCAAGCAACCTTTCTCTCATGCATGCCATAAAATGCAATAATTAAATGCAAACATTTTTTTTTTCAGCTTTTAATTCTTTAAAGTGTTTTACATTTACCCAACCCCATTTCCTATTATAGATTCTATAGGATCTAAATGGTATGCTGTGAGTGGATAGAGCATCACGCTCTGATACCACCGTTGTCATGCCCCGTTCACACAGAACCTGACCAGTGACCGAGTTAACTCCGGTTAACCCAAAACCTGCCAGGATCATTGTTTGAGATTTAAAATGTAACCGCAAGCGTGCGGATCAGTGTAGCTACGGGTTGAACTCAGAGAGAGCAGCCACTTTATTTGTTTTTTCTTTTAATAATGCGAAAGTGAACCTATTAATGATTGTGATCTAATTCTAACTACCGTCCTAAACATATGTATCTAAAATAACGTCCTAACCATTCGTCATCTAAGAATTTAAAGATGCAAGCCACGCAATTAAAATTAAATAAATAAATAAGTGAAAATAAACAACCCACGCAATTAAAAAAAAATAAAGAAAAAAAATGCTGAAATAAAAATAAAGTAAAAGAAAGGGGAGAAAGCTAGAGAGAGACTCACAAGTAGGTTTCTCTACTTAGCCCGAGGGATGCATCATAATATGAGCTTCCCTACTTGACCAGAGAATCACTCTTATAAGGGTTACTCTACTTGGCTTTAGGGAAAGGGAGACAATTAAAATAAAAGCAATAAATTGATGGTTCTATGGCTAGGAGGGGCAAAGCCAACACATACACTATCCATAAACCTTGGGAGAAAGGGATAACAATAATGTAACGACTAAAATTAAAATCCTAAATTAAGAAAGAAAGGGTAGTCAGAAGAGGGAATGAGAGGGGGGAGAGAAGACTATTGAAGGAGCCTACTTACTTGAACTTCAACCCTTGAATTTGAAAGCTTGGGTGATTTGAGATACTACCAGTACTAAAACCAGATCTGGAATAAACCAAATCTGAAATTTCTAGTACTAGAGAAAACAAATCTTGAAACAAAAAAAACTGAACTTGAAAAAAAAGATGCTCCACGGCTTGTGATCTTGTCACCTAGATCTAAGCCTAGAACTATAACTTTAAAAATTACAACTCAATTGCATAAATCATAAACATAAAAGACTGAATAAGAATAAAAGAGTGCTTGCATTAATTGACATAAAAAAACTATTACAAAAGTGATTAAAGGCAAAATAGAGAAGAACTAAAACTAAAGAGAGAGAGGGAGAGAGAGAAGAAAACTAAGCATAAACTAAGGGGAATAAAAAATAGGAGGGGGGAGGAAGGGGCTTTTATAGGGCTTTTGTCTTGCCTCCTTCCTTCTACAAGTATTCTTTGAGAAAAGAAAGAAAATAAAATAAAATTAAATCTTGGTAAAAATCCTCATTCTCTGAGATATTGTGAGGAAAGAGAGAATCCGTTTCTAAAATTAAAAAATTCTATTCCTTCCTTGCAATATTAACCAATATCTTGCAATCTTGATTAAATCAGAAAGGAATCTTTGCATAGCATCTTCAAGACCTTGTGAGGTGGCAAGGAGAGAGAATAATCTTCAGGATTTTGTAGGAGAGAGGATGTGGTACCAATGAGTGGGTCCCACCTTTGGACAAGTTAGTTCAAGCTTGGACCAGTTCTTGATTCACTTTAAGCACTTTCTCTTGTAGACTTGGAAACTAAAAAAAAGAAAAAAGAAAAATAAAAGTAGTACTATCCAAAGTGGGGCAAAATGTACATTTATATCCCTAAGATTTCACACATTATTGTGCTCATCAATCATCTGATACAGTACCTCACCACAGCATACCCACATCTAAGATAAGTGTTCAAAAGTTCAGCGGAAGACTTAAATTACCTGTAAATATCCCCAATATACTTGATACCCAAATTGTAGTAAATAGCTAAGTACATGTGGGCCCGTAGGCATGATATTTACACAAAAATAATAATAATTTACATATCAAGTACACAAAAAGGGAGGTCATCAAAAATCAAAAAGCGAAATCCTGTACGGTGTCATTACTGCGGTCCCGTAGCACAACCCTCGCATATGCAATTAGCACCGAGCTCATGCTTCTCAGGGACCCACCAATCCTCAACAGGAAACTTGACTGTGGGGCCTGACTCCTGATCTTCAGGCGGGTGACCTGTAAAATCATCTAAAAGAGGTGTGCACGTGGGATGAGCTCACTAGCTTAGTAAGTGAAAAGAAAGACCACACAAACATTCACATCCATATGCACTATATGCAATGCAATTCATTTTAAATCTTATCTCCTTAAACAACATTGCTAAGTTTTAGGTTATGTGCTACTCACAACCACAGTGTGTGTATGCCCCGGGTACGAGTTGTGAACTCCATCCCACGATACGCCCATAGGGTTGTCGGAGAAGGCCCACTGTGAGTACTCAGAAAAGTCAAGCATGTCGACCACCGGCTCTCAACATAAAAGTAAATGACAGAAATATAAAGGTGCCGACCCCGGCAATTTAAAAGCAGTACGATTGACCCTCTTGAATATACCACTGAGGTTGTCGACTGTCTTAATGACCAATCAGTCGTATGTCTAACCGCCACAGTGACCTGACAACTGCGACCACTGCTTCCCCCCAAGTGATAACCCAACACCTCAACCCCCTATTAGGAAGGGTCGTAGCATAGGGAATGATAATCCTAAACCGCATGCTCCAATATGACAAAGTACAATTGCATAGTGCCACCACATCCCATACCACGGGCCACCAATGCACTCGTTTCCAAACCGACTACAGCATCTAGTCTAATAATGCATCATGCATAGTAATCCAACCATTCATCACATAAGCACATCAATCATTTAGCATTGAGAATGTAAAGCATAACACATATTATAAATCATTTGTTTAAAATGCACAAGCATTGCGTGCATACATGGATGACTAATCTACACATAATTTGTATGATGACATGGCTAGTCTAGATACAATTTATTGATGCAAAAACATGCCTTAAAATAAAGTCAAATGTCCTCTCCCCACTTACCTGTTGGGTACAAAAGTTCATGTTCGGTACGGGTGAGATCCGGCGTGAGAAATGTAAATTCTAGTGGAACCTATCATAAGCGAATGAGGTTAGCATTTCACCACCTTGGGGTCAAAACTAACGAGGTTTGATGTTTAAATCATGTTTAAAATCATAAAAGAAGGTTGTCCGCCCTTTTTGGGCCCATTCGGGCTAAAAAATCTGACTGGTGGGCCAATAGGTGGGCCAGACAGCCCACCAGTCTTTGCCCACCGGTTCAACAGGCAGGCCAGATAGCCCACCGGTCTTCGCCCATCGGTTTAATAGGCAGGCCAGATAGCCCACCGGTCCTTGCCCACCTGTTGGAATTAAGGTTCTACCCCCAACAGGAGGGCCCCTACAGGTGGGCGGGTTCCCCCTCCGGTCTTCGCCCACCTGTTGGTGCGAAAATTGGTTCTCTCTTAAAACACTCCTCAACCTTTGGAAAACCAAATGGGGCTGTTCGAATTACATTGTCCACACATCTAAGGTCTTATAAGATGATTCTAACTTAGATCTAAGTTAGATTTAAGGATTGAAAAGCAATCTTACATTATTTGCTCAAGAACTCTTCTAAAACCCCAAAATCACCTCTTAACTGAAGAAATCACCAATGCTTCTCAAATCTTGCAAACACTTCTTTAACTTTCAAAATCAACACATAGACCATCTATTAAACCTTAGATTCATCATCTCAAGTGGGATTAACAAGATCTCATGGAACTCTACCCAAATCAAGGGTTTCACTTGGGGTTTTGTGAAAGTTTAAGAAGTATAACTTCACTCACCACAAATCGTAGGTCTCGTGTTGGGGATCACTTTTCCGGTGCTGGAATGAGAAGATCAAACCTCGGTGTCACTTAAAATCATTTCTTCCTTTTTTTCTTTTCCTTTCTTCCTCTTCGTTCTCTTTTCTTCCTTTATTTTCTCTCTTCTTTACTTTTCTCACCCGCTCTTTGAGGCATTAAATGAGAAAAAGGAAAACAATAAGTACTATTTATACTAGACAATATTTGGTAACCACATTGGTGGGTCACACTGGTGGGCGGGTTTGCCCACTTGTGACCGCCCACCTGTTGGTCAAAACTTAGCCAAACAGTTGAGATTTCGATGGAATTCGACTCTCAGCATGTATCTCACTCTTGGCACAAGATATATAATATGTATACACTTTAGGATGCGGCTACATACTAGCATTACCCGTATATGGCCTTATGGTACGTGCATGTATATGGCTTGGGTACACCTGTCTCCTTTGGCACTGACTCGGACTTGTCTGGCCAACTTGTGTTCAAAGTCACCCTTGCCATCATGGTCCATAGGGAACCCGCCTTAACCCTCTCTGGTTCGGGTTCTGCATGGTTAAACCGGGTCAATCGTGTAAGTGAACCAGGTTTTAAAAGTAGGGTATCACAGATACTATTCCTACTCTGAATGACACTTATTCGCGACTGCAGTGTATTACTTCATCAACAAAACCTGATCAGTCTTACAAAGACAATTCTGCCTTGCCAACCGTGGACATGGTCACAATCGTGGGGGAGGACGTGGGTTGGCTGGTCGAGGTTCTAGTGGACAGCCGTCTAATCTTGCATCTCGTTAGTGTACTTACTGTGGGAAGCTTAACCATACTGTCGAGATAAAGCATGGCAAGCCAGAGTGGGCCACCCAGTTAGCCAATCATGCTGTGTCAGACGATGGTATTGACATTGGGTCTTCTATCGTTACTAAACTGAGCCATTCATCAGGAGATTCTTCTACCAGCCTGTGCGATGACATCAATCAATTGTTCCAGCGCTTGCACACTCTCGAGACATTCTCTAATACATCCAATGGTGGGTTTGCATCCGTTGCCACCTTAGCTCATGCAGGTACCTCAACCCTCTTACCACTACCTTTAACCCTTGGATCATTGATTCAGGTGCTTCTGCCCATCTGACTAGTAAGTCATCACTTTTTAAAACCTTTTCTTCTAGTACCAGTTCTACATCTGTTATTCTTGCCAACGGTGCTCCCACTCCGGTTCTCGGCCATGGTGCTATATCACCCACATCCTCACTGAATTTATCTTCTGTGCTACATATTCCATAATTCCCATTAAGTCTTCTTTCTATGAGCCAGTTAACTAGTTCATTAAATTGCTCAGTAACCTTCTTTCCCTCTTAATGTGTTTTTCAGGATCTTCACACGAGGAAGATGATTGGTGGAGGGCGTGAAAAAGATGGTTTATATTATCTCAACTGTGGTTCTCCTACTTCTTCTGCTGCTGCTACTGCTGTTGGGGATGTGACTCCTTTCCAATGGTACTGTCGTTTAGGACATTTATCTTTAGCTAGGTTGCAACTTTTATTTCTTAGTTTTAAGTCTGTGATTAGGTTAGAATATGAGGCCTGTGAGTTGAGAAAACATCACCGTGTGTCCTTCCCATCTCGCTCTGTCTCGTAGGCCGTCTTTATTTTCCTTAGTCCATTCTGCTGTAAGGGTTCCTTGCAGAGTTAGTAATAGATTTGGTTTTCGTTATTTTGTGAATTTTGTGGATGATCATTCTTGCCTTACCTGGCTTTACATATTAAAGGACAAATCTGAATTTTTATCTGTGTTTCAGTAATTCTATAATGAAATAAAAACTTTGTTTGGCATTTTAATTAAGATTTTTCGTTCTAATAATGAATAAAATATGCTCAAAATGATATTTCTGATTTTTTTTCCAACCGTGGGATGATACACCAAACTAGCTGCACCTATACCCCATAAAAAAAATGGGGTAGCAGAGCGCAAGAACTGGCATCTACTCGAGGTAGCCCGTGCTATTATGATTCATATGCATATTCCTAAGCATTTTTGGTTTGATGGGGTTTTAACTACATGTCACTTATTAATCGCATGCCATCTTCAGTGCTTTCAGATAGGTCCCCTTTTTCTATTATGTTCCTTACTTTGCCGAGTTTTCCTATTCCTCCTTGAGTCTTTGGCTGTGTGTTTTGTCGATAATTTGCATGTGCACATAAATAAACTGTCTCCTAGGTTTACCAAGTGCATTTTTTTGGGTTGTTCACATACTCAGAAAGGGTATAAGTTCTATGACCCCATTACTTACAGGAACTTTGTTAGTGCCGATGTGACCTTCTTGGAAGGCACATCATTCTTTTCTCCTCAGGTGTCCCAGTCTGGTATGGAGTGAACTTCTCCATCTCCTCCATCCATTCCATCTCTCATTCCCTTCCCTGATGTGCCCAGTGCCAGTGACTCACCTCCTCTACAGGTTTATCAGTGCAAGAAGAAGGTTGGACAGCTAAGTGGAGAAACCAATACTCCAAATGATTCATTTCCTCCACTGCCACCTTTCTCTGGTGAAGCTCCTCCTCCTTCTCCGCTTAATGACTTACCAATTGCTCAAAGGAAAGGTACACGTTCTTGCACTAAAAAATCTATGGTTATGTATCCTATTGATAGCTTTGTTTCCTTGTCTCATCTTCCCTCTACCATCCATGGTTTTGCCTTGTCACTTTCTACTAACCCTATTCCCCGCACCCATAATGATGCCCTAACTATTTTTGGATGGAAAACTGCCATGGATGTAGAAATGGATGCTCTCTTGAGTCGTGGTACTAGGAGTCTGGTAGATTTACCTCCTGGTAAGGATTTGGTGAAGTGTCGTTGGGTGTACACTTTTAAGTATCACTTTGATGGCTCTGTTGAGCGGTTGAAAGCCCGTCTGGTAGCCAAGGGGTATACTCAGACATGCAGAGTTGATTATTTTGAGACATTCTCCCCAGCTGCTAGGTTGAACTCTGTTCTTCTACTTAATTCTCTTGCTGTCAACTTTGATTAGACCTTGTTTCAGTTGGACATCAAGAATGCCTTCTTGTATGGTGACCTACAGGAAGAGGTGTATATGGAGTAACCTTCTGCTTATCTTGCTCAAGGGGAGAATAAAGGTCATGTGTGTCGCTTACATAAGGCTATCTATGGACTTAAACAGTCCCCTAGGGCATGGTTTGACAAGTTCACTGCTACCATAGTCACTTGTGGTTTTTCTTAGTGTTATTCTGATCATTCTATCTTTGTTCGTTGCAAAGGTGAAAACTGGTTGTCTTGGTAGTTTATATTGATGATATAATTCTTATTGGTAATGATGAGGCAAGAATTTCTGAAGTAAAGGCTTATCTATGGTAACACTTTCAGACCAAGGACTTGGGCCAACTTCACTATTTTCTTGGGATTGAGGTGATCCGATGTAAGAAAGGGATCAGTCTGTCTCAAAGGAAATACGTGTTGGACCTTTTATCTGATACTGACATGCTTGCATCCAAACCTGTTGATATCCCTATGGATCCTCACCAAAAGTTTGGTGTTAATGATGGCGAACCTCTTCAGGATATGCATTGGTATAGGAGTTTGATTGGCAAGCTGATTTATCTTACTGTAACACATCCTGACATCTCCTATGCTGTTGGAGTCCTCAGTCAGTTCTTGCAGTCTCCTCAGAAAAGCACATTGGGATGCTGCTATCCGTGTTCTTCGTTATCTAAAGGGTGCTCCTGGAAAAGGTTTGATCTATCGTCTTAATTGGCATATGGAACTAGTTGGCTATTCTGATGTTGATTGGGCCGGCTCTGCTAATGATCGGAGATCTACTATTGGTTATTGTACATTTGTTAGAGGTAATCTGGTTACATGGCGTAGCAAGAAGCAGACTACCATTGCTCGATCTAGTGCAGAAGTAGAATACAGAGCTATGGCTCATATCGCTGCTGAGTTAATGTGGCTATGGTCTTTACTCTTGGAGTTGGGATTTCCAGTGACCAAGCCTATGCGGATGTATTGTGACAACCAAGTTGTAGTGTACATTGCTAGTAATCCAGTCTTCCATGAGAGGACCAAACACATAGAGGTGGATTGCCACTTTGTTCGTAATGCTGTTCTGAAGAAGCTGATTGAGACTTCTTTTATTCCTTTATTAGATCAGTTGGTTGATATGTTCACTAAGTCACTGTTTGCTCCTAGTTTTCGTAATGGTTGTACCAAGCTGAGCATGGGTGATGTGTATGCTCCAGCTTGAGGGGGAGTGTTGCGCTAAACTTTAAAACTGATAGGGCCGATAGGGGTATTTTGGGTCCTATCGGCTCCCATATTTCTGTGATATGGCTTTGCCTTTAATTAGGCAATGGGGGTACTTTTGTCTTTTACTTTCAGCATTATTTTAATATAAGTAAAGGACTAAAACCTATGATCAATCTATTCTAGACTGATCGCAGGTCTCTCCTCTCTTTTGGGCGTACCATCGATCACACCTCTCTCTCTCTCTTCTTTCTTCTCTTCTTCTCTTCTTTTCTCTTTTCTTTGGTTTGGTTACAGATCTCTAGGATTGTAACAAACCCCAAATTGACAACCTACATATCCAATTCATCCAATTGGGGTTATCCCATCTAGTTCATCAGTCATATGAAGCTGAAAAATTATAAGAAACATGGTAGTACCATGCATCAGTTCCAATTGAGCTCAGGAGTGGCAATTCATAATTTATAGGGAAGGAATTGGGCAATTTCTTCCCAATTCAGTCAAGAGAATACAGCAGTAATACACTTATACCTTAAATCTGAAATTACTTGCATGTATATTTCATTCCCAGCCCCAATTACATAGAAGTATCCTTGTATGGCAAAAGCCCTAAGATCCAGGGCTCCTAGAGATGGGTCAGAGTCAAATTGGGTCTCTAAACCCACTCTGAAACCAAGGATCCAGTTCTAGGGAATTAAATCCCAGCTTGGGAACTCAATATCATCTCACAGTTACACATGCAGCCATAACCCTAACATGCTACTACCCTTCAAGAAAATTCAGCATGCATGCAACACCCATCCTAGGTCTCTACAACTAAATTCAGCCAAATCCGATTCATGCACTCCAAGATTCCCAATTCTGGGTGGCTGCATGCTTAGATACATGGCTGAACCTACTTCTACCCTGTAAACAGCCATCAAAGAACACTTCCTTACCTTAATTTTGCAGGTGCAACAGTAAGTACAGCAGCCACATGCACAACTCCTATTTCAGCTTGTTTGCATAGTTTTGCACAAAGACGAGCTGTTCAGCTACAAGGACAGCAGCAGGTCCAAAAGCAAGCATGTAGCAGAATTGGGTAGGCAGCAGTAGAAGGGATCAGCAGCATGCAGTAGCAGCAGCCTATGCAACCCAAAAATTTCAGCCTTCCTTCCTTCTTCTCTTCTTCTTCTTTTTCCTTTCTTTTCTCCTCTCCTCTCCCCAACGTTTTCAGCTTGTGAAAGGCTGAAATGAAGTAAATGGGAGGATGGAATATATTTATAGAGGCTAAAACACATTACACTAGGGCCTGTTTGGCTGAATTGCATAATTCCAAAAATTAATTCTTTAAACTACTTTTAAAAACATCTAACTATTTAAAATTTAATTCCCCTCAATGGGGCCCACCAAATACTAACCTATTAGGTTGGATTTGGTCAGCAGTAGGACCTCTACATATTGGGTAATTGTGAGGCTCTACGGTGTAGGGATGTGGGCCCCACACAGGAAAAACACATTTTTTAGTATTCTGCCAGCCAAACTGGCTGGCCGGTTGGCAGCTGAGTGGCCTACCGGTTGCAGCGCCTTTTCAGGCCATCAACTGTCCCATCTTCTTGGCTTATGAGTCCTCTCAATGTAACTAGTTCCACTTCTATGTTGGCCATTTTATACCTCTTCTTGACTAGTGGATCTGCCAAACTTCCCTCTCTTACTGTTGTACAAGTGGATCCATAGCAAGGCAGCCTATCTCCTCTGCTAGCTAAGTCCTGACACTGAGGTCAGCTGCTTTCAGTTTAGGGTGTCACAATTTCCCCCCTCCTTACAAAAATTTCGTCCTCGAAATTTGTAAGGTTGTTCATCATCGAGGATCAATCCCGTTCACTTAATACCACTCTTATCCACTGAGTTGCAATATCGAACTTCCACTCAGTGTTACTAACATGGCCACATGTCTTGGTAATACTGGCTGATCTCAGCAACACACATTAACACATCCATTGGCCAAACTGGTCCCTTATCTATTCATGTCCTTAGTCCCTCGAGAACTGCAAAATCAACATACCTCTCTACTTCTCACTTTCCAATATCAACCCTGTTATATCTTCTCACATACAAATATTTTTCCTGTCTCGCCCATATATCTTCACAGGGTACTCAGATCTGATCTCTGTAAAGATTTACAGAGTCCTATAATTCCACACTGATTCTATATTAGTTGGTCCACAATTTCACTCTCTTCACTTTATGAGAACCATACCTATAGATTCCATTTTCCATTTCATTTCTCCCAAGTCAAACTATTAATCATATTATAATATATTTCCCCTTTTTCTTTTTATTTTTATTTTAAAGCTTCAACCAAATACCCAAGATGATATCCCATCATTTACATGGCTTCACAAGTTTAGGGCTTCTGACTTTATGCAATCAAACTTCCATACCTCTATTCACACTGCTTGACCTCTCACTACATTCAATCATGCTAAGTCTTCCCAATATTCCATTATCCACAGTTTACTCAAATTTAAAATTTAAATCTTCACAATTCTAGATATCATGCTTTAACTTTCATATGCTTTCTCCACATACTCAGACACATATTAAATGATCATATAATCCAGATCCTCAATGGTCCATAATGTTTCCTCACATTCTTATCTCATAAATTGTTTTCTTTACTCTTAAATCATCCATACAACTTGATCTCAGGTTTACTCACATGAATTAATTATCATTCTCACTATTCCACATTTTCAATATTGACCTGGTCGTTCCGATTCAGTATTGCTACTGATCAACCTCGGATCCGTTGTGTGGCACATCATTTTAGGTATTAGTTTCTTGATACCATTCTCACTTCTTTATAAAGAGAACACTCTTACTACTTCATCTGCCTTTTGGTACTTACGGCTGAGGTCTTCGTGAATACCACTCGTGATCAATGGCAACTGTAGATCTCATCTTTGCCCTTTTTCACGACTCAATGACAGTCAGTGAAGCAAGGGTCGCGTCTGGAATCATTTTATAATATTATTTATGCAGTGTCAATTGGAATTAATATATCCTGATACTGAATATTTCTAAAATTTTACACATGGTGTAGCTTTCATGTTTAGGTAATTGTGAAGTCCAGGTATGCTTTGCAACACTTGCCTAATATCTTCTTCATCTAAGGTGCCGACATGACCACCCTTTTTGTCTTCTTCACCTTACTTTCTTGGGTAGTAAGTCTACACATCACCTATGAGCTTTGTAGGCGGATAGCCACTCCATATCCAATACAATCATCAAAACTCCTTCATATCTAACTTTCTCAATCGAGTTATCAAGTCCCACTCAAGTGTGTGGATGAAACATGGTAACTCATATCTCCACTAGTAAGATACCAACTATCAACTTCGTGTACCAGACTCTTTTACCTTTTATGCATCTTGACAGCAGGGAATGAAAATACAACAACTGGAAGGTATTAGGTTCCAATGCACATAAGATTATTAATTAAATAAGATATACCAGGTATGACAATGCATGTGAGGATTTCATCAATGTCAACAATGTACCCATGAATATCTCAGATGTAGCCTTGGCCTCTTCCACTGTCATTTGCAAATGCCCCTCCTTGCATTCTGATACCTTGTTGCATCAGAACTAGTTGGAATAGTTATTGATGTTGAGGGTTCCACATATGAGTCTGCCATCTTCTTCTGTGGACACAATCTAGCTATATACCTAAATTGATCACATGTAAAACACTGTTTTGTCTATAAACATGATCTATCCTTATGTCCAAGTTGTTTACATGCAAAACACTGCTTCTTCTGTAGACCCACTTGTTGAGGTACTGGTGCTGCTGGCCTAGGCTGTTGTAATTCTTGGCCAACTTATGATCTACTAAATTGCAATGCAGCTGGAGTAGTGTGGTGTACTTTAACTGCTCTAGTGCAACCTCTACCAGCAGATGGTGTCTGCTTTCCTTGCTGCCTGAGCTTGATAATTATCTCTCTGTTTCTCTTCTATGGACTTGGCTGTTTGAACCACCCCTGCATAGGTCTGAAGGTGATGTGCAATCATCACTGCTCCAATACTAGCCCTCAAACCCTTCTCAAATTTCTTGGCCTTAGCTCTATCAGTCTTCATATGATCTGGTGCAAAGTAATATAGAGCCTCAAACTGTTGTTGATATTCAAGGACAGATTTTGGCCCTTGTGTTAAAGCCATAAATTCTGCCTCCTTACACTTTTAGGGAAATAATTCCCATAGAAGGTCTCCACAAACCGATCCCAAGTTGAGTTGGGATGAGTAGCCAACAATATATGCCTTGTGGCTTTCCACCAAGCATGTGCCTCATCCTGCAGTTGATAACTGGCACATAAAATCTTTTGTTCATCTGTGCACCCCAACACTATGAAAGCTTTCTCAACACCCTCTATCCATTAAGATGGTGCCAACGGGTCATGGGTCACTCCACTGAAATAAGGTGGCCGGTACTTTTGAAATTTCTCCATTAACTTGGAGTTATCTACCCACACTAGTGCAACCGACTGTGTCTGGTGTATGCTGCCCAAGTGGTGTCACTAGTATTGACTGAGATGACTGACCACTGGCTGGTTGTGTAGTAGTTGGAACTCCTTAGGCTAAAGTTGGTGTAGGAGGAGCAGATGGTGTATGCTGCACAATAGGGGGTTGTACCATAGGTGTCTCCCTGGCACAGATAGTTGTGGACATCTCATTCATCATGGCCCTCTGTTGTTGTTGGACTTCTCTTTGTTGCTGTTGAAGGCTTTGTTGGATGCCTTACATCACCCCACTAATCATGGCAACCACATCTTGAGTTGTCATCACAGATGGTGTAGGAGGTGGCACAGGTGATGCAACTGTTACCTCATCTTCACCCTCATATTCAGATTCATGTGGAGGGTTAAGATTTGCCCTACGATTGCAACTATGCTTATGCAATTGCGGGTCATCTTGGGGATAGGTATGCTTCGGCATTTGAGAAATTTCCTGTGAAATGAACAGACCAATTACTCTCATAAATGATTATTGCATACCATATGACCACACAACATGCTTTAAAACTCATACACGGCAGTAATAGAAAATTCATAGTGGAAGAGAGATTCATCCACTCAATCCATTGGCAGATGACACCCACCGACATCAATCTAATTCCCAGATCTTAACTTGCAATGTAGTTCTACTTATGTAATTCCAATTGTTCTTATATTGTTACATTTTATTTGTTTAACTACATGTAAGAGTTATGCTCTTTGATTTATTATGAGTGATTGGCTTTTGCACCTAGGCTAGTCTCCTATGGTGTGTACTAAAAGTTATGCAATTATCTTAAAGTTTGTTAAATAAATCCTAATAATCACCAGTATGAAATAACATAGAGGGGGGGGGTAAATAGGTTATACTAGTGAAATTTAAATCTTTTTGAATAATTGGATTCCCAAGTGTGATTGTAAAATAAAAATTGCGGAATAAATTAAGTACAATCACACTACACCAAGATATATAATGGTTCGACTCAATTTGAGTCTAGTCCACTCCTTACAAGATCCTCTTGTATGGTAGTCCACTAGTTCTCACTTTCAGTATAGTAGGTAGGGAAGAAAAGCTTTTACATAGTCTCCTTTACAGGTAGAGAGACACCTTTACAATCTCCTTTAAGGTAGAGAGGCATCTTTACAATCTTATGAGGACAAGAGAATCCTACACCAGCCTAAGTACAGTCTAGACAAGTGTAAAAGAAAAAGTAAAGTGGAATAAAGTTTTGAGTTACCTTGTGCGGTGCGTGTAATGAATATGAACTATATAATGATGCACCTTAGTAGTCTCCCTTTGGATATTAAGGTTGATGGAGACTTCCACATAGTACTTGAGTTCCTTGGAGTTTGGGTTTGACCACAAAGTTGGAACTCAATTGAATAAAACTTGTATCTCACTGAATGGCTTTGATAATGATTGTTAATGCTCACTTAATTGTTAATTAATAAAGTCATTAGTGGGGTATTTATATAGGTGAGGGTTCGTCTCAATTTTGGCAAGAGAATCACTTATTTTGGGAAGAAAATAAGCTTTAACGGTCAAAATTTCCTCAACTGGTAATTACCGGAACCGGATCAAGTGATTGTTGCCCAAATATAGCTGTTGGGGCTAAAAAACTAGCCGTTGGGCTTATACAAGTTTATCCAGAAGCAATCCAGTTAGCCGGAAAGATTTCCAGAAGGCATCCGGTAATTACTGGTTCAGCCCTCTGTTGGCCATGTCTGATATGTGTTCTGTTCACAGAGCCTAACCGGTAGTACCTGTTCAATCCGGTAATTACCGGATGGCCTCTGTTTTGTGTTTTAACTGACTAGCAGTTACACAATCACTCATATCTTTCACATGGGATATCCAAATGACTTGATTCAAGTTGTAGTGGTTTCACAACTTGATTGTCTACATATCTCCAGTTTAGTCCGTCTCTAAAATATGCTATTATGAATGACTAAGGTGCCCTTGAAATCAGGTCTAGACATTCTAGCTTGGTCAATACACTTGAGGTTCTTAGTCATGGGTTCCTCCTAGAGTCAATCTTACATATGTATGCATTACGAGTGTAGTGCGTGCAATGTGTGTGGTATTACATCCTATTCTAAAATGTCTTTAAGTCTTCAAGTCTTCATACTCTTCTCGTATTCACGAGTTCAGTTCTTCAGCTTCTTCTTTCATAGCCTTCATCTTGACTTGATGTGCATTGACTTCATGTTTTTGTCTCGAGGTCAGGCATCTTGGCATTAGTCCTTCACATAACACTAGATAGATAGCCATTAGAGTATCACTTGTTTGTTATCATCAAAACTAATCTGGAGTGAGGGTATCCTCAACAATCTCTCGCTTTTTGGTGATGACAAACAAGTGGATTAAAGAAGAAAAACATTTTAACAAAAAAATAAATTTTCTTTCTTTAATCAACATCATTCTCCCCCTTTTATCAACAGAAAAAAAAAAAAAAAATGGGAGTAAAGCATAACATGTCTCCCCCTAAGCATTTGCATGGAAATATTAAAATATAAAACTAGCTAGGGTATGTTACTGGGGCTATCAAGGCTCCTGTTGTCGTAGACCCAGGGTACTAGAAATGGGAAACTGTAAACTCCACTGTCATGACTTGGCTACTTTTCTCCAAGAAACCTGAGATAGGTAGGAGATTTATAAGGAAACTGCCAGGGATATTTGGGATAGTGTCTCTAGGACTTATGACAGGGTAGGTGACTGTGAAGGTCTACCAGCTTCTTCAGTAGGCTCTCTCCATGAAGCAAGGGAGTAAGTCCATTTCTGACTACTATAATACTGTTATAGAACTCTGGGAGGAGTATTCATTACAGAGATCTCCATTTGACCAATCCTGATGATGAAGCCAAGGTCTATAGATCTTTTGAAAAAGAGCGTGTTCTGATTCTTCTAGGTGGGTTGAATTCAGAATATGAACAAATCCGGATACAAATTTTGGGCCGATCACCCTTACCTACACTTGAGGAGGTGTGTAGCTACCTCCTGAGTGAGAAGACCAGGAGAGGTGCCATGAATTCTACACCTTCACTTGAGGGCTCTGCTCTTTCTTCCACTACCCACAGAGATTGGCGTGGAAGCGGCCGAGGTCAAGGGCCTTCCCATGGAGATGACAAAGATAGACGACAATGTGATCATTGTGGGAAACCTGGACATACTCGAGAGGTGCTGGGTTGTTCATGGCCGTTCCAATACACGTGGTGGCCGCAAAGGAGGGGCTACAACCTATGCTACTGTGACAGAGTTTGATACTAGAGACTCCTCACAGGCAGATACCAACTCCTTCTCTAAGGATGATATTGCAGTGCTTTGTTGGTTTATGTCTTAGCTTGATAGCCCATCTACCTCATGGAATACGTCGGCTTCCACTATGCATGTCACCACCACTGCACCTTCCACAACTCCTTCGTGGGTCATGACTCTGGTGCCACTGACCACATGACTGGTACGTCCCATTACTATGACTCCTATTCCATTTGTTCTGGTAAGGATAAGATTTGGGTAATTGATGGTACCTTATCTTCTCTCTGGTAAACGCAGTATCCTTGTTACCTCTTCCATTTCACTTGCTTCTGTCCTTCATGTTCCTAACCTTACCCTGAATCTATTGTTTGTGAGCACTTTAACTAAAACCTTGAATTATTGTGTCACATTTTTTCTCTCATTATCTCTTTCAGGATTTGGTGATGAAGAGGATTATTGGCAGTGGACGTGGGAGGGGGGCCCATATCGTCTTGAGCTGCAGTCGCCTTTTTTCACTGCACCACAGTCCTATGCATGTGGCCATAGTGATGCTAGTTCTATAGACTGTGATGCTTTGGCATTAGCGTTTAGGACATCCCTCTTTTGTTGTTATGAGGAAACGGTTACCTCACTTGTTTACATCTTTTTCTTCTTCTCATGTATTTCATTGTGAACCATGTACTTTTGCTAAACATTGTCGTTCATCTTATCCTTATCATGGTAATAGATCGGTTGTTCCTTTTCACATTGTGCATACTGATGTTTGGGGACCTTATCCCACTACCTCCCTCTTTGGCCATCGTTATTTTGTCTCTTTTGTTGATGATTTTTCTCGTACTTGGACCTTTCTTATGAAGCATAAGAGTGATGTTTATGATGTCTTCAAAAACTTCTATAAAATGGTCCATACTCAGTTTGAAATCAGGATAAAAATTATCCTGTCTGATAAAGGGTGGACTAAATGTATGGTGGTCTATAAGACTTTTTTTACTGATAATGATATTATTCATTAGCTTGTCTGTGTTGATAGACTTGATACACCCCAACAGAATGGGGTAGCTGAGAGGAAAAATCGTCATTTGTTAGAAGTCGATCGAAGTCTTCTATTTGGTATGCATGTGCCTAAAACTTTTTGGTCTGAAGCTATTCTTACTATAACTTTCCTTATTAATCACATGCCTGTAGGATTAAAATCTCAACTAGATATAATCCTTAGACCCAATAGATCACCATAGATAGATTAAGAACACCAAGAACAATCGGATAGAAACTATAATTAATAAAAGCGTACTTTGTTTGGGATCTATAGTAAAGCAATGTGCAGTGGAACACCTTCTGATCCACGTAGCAAGGTACTTCTCTATTCCCCTATGATCACTGGCTAGATGAGGAACCTGAATGTACAAGGGAAGAATCCAAAATAAACCCTATCTCTTTCACTTTCTCCCTCTCTCTCCAAAATGCACATTGTGAATAAGATTAGGGTTAGAGGAGGGACCTAGCTCTCTATTTATAAAGTTTCCCAATGGACCCACTCATCACAAGTCCAATGGTTAACTAAAGCCCACACTAGCCATCCTATATTAAACTAATTAAAGTCTGTATGTCTCACTTAATTAGACCATATAATTAGCCTGGTTTTATTAAAGCACAAAAAACCTAATTATTATAAACCCACATAGAAATATTCTAACATTCTCCCACTTGGGCTATATTAATTGCTATCAATTTTTTGAAAACTTATTTTGTCCTTAAAAAGCAATCTCAGGCTAATCATCACCTTAATTCACGTGTCTTTAAAATGATCTAGAGATATCTCTAATAGTCAATCTTGTCCCGTAGAGTCTCAAACACCAAATCATGGCAGTAACTGCATCTTGTAAACGACACAGGACCTTCCATGATCACGAGAGCTCTCAACTCTACTAACATGGATTCAATATGGTAGTGTGGCAACTGGATAACACCCATATAATAGTTCCATATGTGTTATCCCTTTGTCAGTGTAATTTTCTCTCCCTTAAGTGATACAACCACATTTGAGAAAATTCTTTATGGTTCCAATGAACCTGTATGTTTTATCTTCAATAACTCGAATTATACTGTGTTATAAGACATACCTTAAGGCTAATAACTGAATGCCCCAGCCTTTGCTCAAGGTTAACACATACCTTAAGACTTCAAACATTTATATATATATATATATATAACATGTCAACATATAAAGCACTCACGTGTTAAATACAACAGTTATAAAAAAACTGCATTTTATTAAATATAATTGCATGCAAAAGACAGTTAATATATAATCCCAGAAATTACCAAAAGGTAAAAAGAACACAGATGAAAATTTTATTACACAATAGAGCAAAATAACATATCTCCCACTAAACAACCGCATCCCATGATGCTCCTAAGCCCATGCTATGACATGTCTCTTAAAAACACAAGGGCGAAGGCCTTTAGTCAGGGGATCAACTACCATATCATCTGTACCAATATGCTCCATTGTGATGTCACTTCTTAACCTTTTCCTTTATGGTCAAATATTTGACCTCTATATGCTTGGACCCTGTGATACCTTTATTGTTGTTAATGAACAACACAGAAGAGCTGTTATCACAGTACAACTGGATGGGTCTAGCCACAAAATCAAATACTGTCAACTCCCTTATGAGGTTCCTGAGCCAAATTGCCTGAGTAATGGCTCCACAACATGCTACAAATTCTGCTTGCATAGTCGAAGAAGTTATCAATTTCTGTTTCGCACTTTTCCATGATATTGCCCCACCGACCATTAAGAAAATATATCCTGATGTGGAATTCCTGCCATCCTGACAACCAGCAAAGTCAGAGTCTGTATACCTTACTAGTTGTAGGTCGTGAACATGTATGTAAATCAAAGTATAATTCTTTGTCCCCTTTAAGTACCTCATAACCTTCTTGGCAGCAACCCAGTGATCGTGACCAGGGTCTGATTGATGTTTGCCTAGAACTTCTGTTGCAAAAGCAATATCTGGTCTGGTACAAACTTGTGCATACTTGATACTTCAAGTGCACTAGCGTAGGGTACTTTCTTCATTAAATCTGTCTCAATATTACTTTTAGGGTATTGTAATAAGCTCAGTTTATCACCCTTGAGAATTAGAACATTCCCAGATTTGCAATCCAGCATACTGAACCTCTCCAGAACACGATCAATATATGCCCTCTGAGAAAGACCTAACAGTCCGCGAGAACGATCCCTATGGATCTTAATGCCAAGGACAAAACCAAGGTCCTTCATGTCAAACTCCCTAGATGAGTTGCTTTGATTCATGCAACAGTCCTAGATCACTGCTTGCAAGCAAGATATCCACATAAAGTATAAGGAAAATAAATCTGTTCCCATTGACCTTGTGATATATACACTGATCTACCTGGTTTTCAACAAAACCGAATGAAGTCGCAACACTGTCAAACTTAAAGTACCATTGCTTAGAAGCTTGCCTGAGCCCATAAATAGACTTATTAAGTCTACATACAAGATGATCAGAATCATTCACCGAAAAACCTTTAAGTAACTCAACAAGCTCCCAAACACCATTATGTTTGATCAATTGCATTTCATCTTTCATTGCATCCAACCACAAATCTGACTGAGGACTAGAAATAACATCTGAATGAGAAACTGGATCAATCACACAACTGATATTGTAGTTATGTTCTCCCAAATAGACCATATAGTCTGGTGGTATGGCTGACCTCCTCAACCTGGTGGATCCCCTGAGTGGAGCCTCCACAACCTCATCCTGAACTTGAGAGACCTCAGTAGGAGCTATATCAACAACAAGCTCCTATATCTCAATAGGTGTAGCAATCGGTGTAGTAGGCTCTACATCCATCTAGATAGGTAGAGCAAATGATACTGTCGTCCCAACCTCACTACTATTCTCTATAGTCTAAGAACAACTACCCTTCTCAGCCACATCAATTTCAGAAACTTTGCTGTCTGTGATTCCATAATTCTAGTACATCCGCAAAGGTTATAAAATCGATACCCTTTCGAATGATCAGGGTAAGCAACAAAGTTGCAACGAGTAGTTTTGGAGTTCAACTTGCTCAAAGTTGGATTATACAACCTTACTTCTGCAGGACATCCCCAAACTCTAAGATGGTTCAAACTAGGTTTTCGTTCAGTCCATAACTCAAAAGGGGTTAATGGAACAACTTTAGTAGGGACTCGATTAAGGATGTAAAAGGTTGCCTTCAAAGCCTCTCACCCCATAAAAACTGAGGTAAACTTGCCCTACTAACCATACTTCTCATCATATCCTTAAGGGTGCGATTATGCCTTTCGGCCACTCCATTCTGCTCAGGACTCCTAGGCATAGTAAATTGACCTACTATCCTAGAATCCTTTAATTATTTGGCAAATGGGCCTTTAAGCTGTCCAGCATTGCCATGTCTACCATAATACTCATCACCCCAGTCAGATCTAACAACCTTGATGACTTTTTCCAACTGTTTTTCGACTTCAGTCCTAAAAATCTTAAATTTATCAAGAGACTCAGACTTTTCCTTAATCAATAATAGATAACCATATCAGGAATAATCATCAATAAATGTGATGAAATAAAAATTTCTACATAATGTAGCTGTATAGGATCCACTGATGTCAGTGTGAATAACCTCCAATAGGTCAGAACTACGGACTGCCGACTTCTTTATCTTGGTCATTTTCCCTTTACAATAGTCTACACATGTCTCCAGGTCATCTTCAAAAGTGGGCAGGATGTCAGACTTTATCAACCTTTCAACTCTTTCCCTAGTGATGTGACCAAACCTTTTATGCCACAACATGTATGACTGTTCCTTAGGTAAAGGCCTTTTGGGAACAATTATTTCAACATTATAAGAGACATAAATATCATGAGGAGCTAAACACAATCTATATAGACCACAAGACATAGTACAGTAACCAACCTTTTCTGAATTGAAGAACGAATTAACCATAGCATTATTTATTTCAAAATGGTAACCACACAAGTCTAAAACTGAAACAGAAATTAAATTCCACCTAAAAGATGGTATAAAAAGTGTTTATTAACATCAATTTAAAACCAGAGTCTAGAATTAAAATGACATCTCCCACGAATTCTGCGTCAGCTTGTTCATTGTTCTCCACAGTGAGCTTTGATTCATCCTTATTTGGCTTTCTCCGGTTTATGAATCCCTTTATGGTAAATGCAACATGGTTAGTTGCACCGCTATCTAGCCATCAAGAATTGGATGGGGCTTCTGATAAGTTGGATTCACAAATAAGTGCCAAAGAATCATTGCCTGCATGCTCACGTTTAGATAACCAAGTGTTGTACTTGGGGCATTCGTTCTTCATATGGCCCTTTTTCTTACAAAAGAAACAGTGACCATCCTCCTTCTTAAAAGAGGATTTTTTATGACCCAAATTGCTAAATTGACCAAACTCTTTATTGGTTTCATGAGCAATTTTATTAGTATGAGATTTAGGACCTTTATGAAAACTGGAGCTAGAAGCAAACAAGGTTATGTGGGTTTTTTCCTTAATTTTTCTTCCTCAGTAACAACTTTAGAGATCAAGTCATTAATGGTCCAGGTTTCATCTTGGGAGTTATAATTGGTTTTGATGATCCTAAATTCAGAAGGAAGGATATTTAAGGCTTGATGGACAATGCAAGGATCAGGAAGAGAAATATTTAAGGCTTTGAGTTTGGCTTGGTAATCCACCATCCGAATTATATAGTCCCTAAAACCTCTAGAACCATCATACCTCAAATTGAAAAGTTCCTGCAGAAGAGTTCATATTTCAGCATTCGATGAAACTCGGTACCTGAGTGCCACTGCATCCATCATCTCCTTAGCAGTGCAATCAGTAGGCAAACCACTTTTTTAGGTGATCTTTGATCGACCTCTTTATGGACAGTAAATAGATGCGATTGCTCTTTACCCATGTAGCATGCATCAATTTTTTCATCACCAGTGCTCTGATTAGTGAGATCCGCTGGTTTATTCATAATAAGGGATATGTGAACATCTGCCATTTCCATGGTCAACAATACATCCTCTATCCATTTCTATTGAACCCAGTAAGAACCTCAATAGTAACCATATTATTGTTGACAGAAAATGTGACTTAAAAATAAACAATGTATATCATTAGCATAATGTGAGTACCATGTAACTTAAAATATATAAGTACACCAATTAAGAGTTCACAAACATCATTATGTAAACACCTTTGGGCTGAATTCATAACATGTAGTTGCAAAACTCTCCACATATCAGTGGCCATAAAAACATATTCCAACCTTTGATAGGCTATCACCTTTGGGTGTATAGATTACTTGGGTTAGTCAATTTTCAACTATATGCTGTATATGTGACCCTCTAATTACTAACACAATCACCTCCTTTGGGTGTATGATCATGCATTAGAACTAGAGGCATCCCACTACTGTATAAGATCGACATTCCATAAATTTAATCAAGAAGACCACTTTGGTGGCTATAACTTAATCAAATTTATGAAACTCTCTCATACCGGGATATACTTAATATCACTCACATCAAACCAAATAATATGTAATTTTAGACTTGAAGACAAGGGGCTAGGGGCTAAAAATTGCCCCTAAAATTGCATTAGATGCTAATAAAATTGTTTAATACTTTAATTATCTATTAAGATATTTCTTTATTTATTTTTAATCCCATGAGCAGTACCATGGGTACTATTCATCCTCAATAATTAGGGTTTTAAACCTAATAATCCTTATTGATTAGGGTTTCAAACCTAATCATCCTTAATTAATTAGGGTTTCAAAATAGTCATCCCTAATCAATTAGAGTTTCAAAATAATCATCCTTAATCAATTAGAGTTTCAAAATATTCATCCCTAATCAATTAGGGTTTCAAAATAATCATCACTAATCAATTAGGGTTTTAAACCTAATCACCCATAATCCATGGATTCAATTTAGAAACTTTAATCTATCCCTTGCAAACATAATTATGGTTCTAAACCTAGTCTATGGTGGCTCTGATACCACATGTAGGATTAAAATCTCAATAAGATATAATCCTTAGACCCAATAGATCACCATAGATAGATTAAGAACACCAAGAACAATGGGATAGAAACTATAATCAATAAAAGCGTACCTTGTTTGGGATCCATAGTAAAGCAAAGCGCAACGGAAAACCTTTTGATCCACGTAGCAAGGTACTTCTCCTCTATTCCCTTATGATCACTGGCTAGATGAGGAACCTGAACGTACAAAGGAGGAAGCCAAAAGAAACCCTGTCTCTTTCACTCTCCCTCTCTCTCCAGAATGCAAGTTGTGAATAAGATTAGGGTTAGAGGAGGGACTTAGCTTTCTGTTTATAAAGTTTCCCAATGGACCCACTCATCATAAGTCCAATGGTTAACTAAAGCCCACACTAGCCAGCCCATATTAAACTAATTAAAGTCCATATGTCTCACTTAATTAGACCATATAATTAGCCTGGTTTTATTAAAGCACAAAAAACCCAATTAATATAAGCCCACATAAAAATATTCTAACAATGCCTACCAAAATTCTTGGGTCTCAAAACCCAATTGCACTCCTATCTCCTCAGTCTACTGCTTTCACTTTTCCTCCAAAGGTGTTTGGTTGTGCTTGTTATGTGCCTGCTAACAAATCCTCCCACACCAAACTTGATCCCAAGGCTTTAAAATGCCTCTTCCTTGGGTATTCTTCCACCACCAAAGGCTACAAGCGTTATCACCCATCCTCTTGCAGGTGATTTCTTTCCAAAGATGTCATCTTTTTAGAGTCTGTCCCTTACTTTGCATCTCATCAGCATCCTTTTCAGGGGGAGAATGGAAATGAAAGTGAAAAGGCTACTGATGCCATTCCATTTTTTACCCCATTGCCTTTTACTCCTTTTTCCTTTGATATTGGTAAACATAAAGAGGTGGATGATGTTGCTATTGTGGATGAACCTTGTACAGAAAAGGCACCTATTATTGTGTACACAAGGACAAAATAGACCTGCCAAGAGTCCTCTTTGGATCCGCATTCTGAGCTTCCCATTCCTCAGTTAGGTAACATCTCTTCTCCTCATTTGGAGTTGGATTTTCCTATTACTGTTCGTAGGGGTAAGAGAGCTTGTACTAATCCTATAGCCCAGTTTGTTTCCTATGATGCTCTCTCCTCTATAGGTGTTGCTTTTATAGCTGCTCTTTCTTCTGCTTCCATTCCCAAAATTGTTACCGAGGCTATGTCAGATCCTAAGTGGAAACAAGCCATGTCAGAGAAAATGATGGCTCTTGAGAAGAACTGTACTTGGAAACTAGTTGACCTTCCCAGGGGGAGAATCCCAGTTGGGTGCAGATGGGTCTATACGATAAAGTACCAATCAGATGGTGCTATTGAGAGGTACAAGGCGAGATTGGTGGCCAAAGGGTACAATCAGGTTTTTAGAATTGACGATCAGGAGACCTTTGCTCCTGTGGCCAAACATCTCTATAAGAGTTCTTTTATCTGTGGTGGCAAATAGAGATTGGCCATTATATCAGTTGGATGTGAAGAATGCTTTTCTCCATGGAGATTTAGAGGAGGAAGTGTATATGCAACCCTCTCTTGGCTTCAGGTTTCTAACAGCTAATAGTAAGGTGTGTCTCCTAAAGAAGGCACTTTATGGTCTGAAGCAATCACCAAAGGCTTGGTTTGAGAGGTTTAGACAGGCCATTCTGAAAAATGGATATTCCTAGAGTCAAACAGACCACATATTATTTACCCGAAGAGGTAATGGCATCACAGTATTGATTGTGTATGTTGATGAAATTGTGGTAACTGGAGATGACAATGAGGAGATATCTAGATTGAAAGCTTATCTGGCCAAACAGTTTGAGATCAAGGATCTAGGACACTTGAAATATTTCTTGGGTATTGAAGTGTCAAGGTTTAAGAAGGGAATCAAAGTGTGCCAAAGAAATTTTGTTCTAGATTTGTTCAAGGAAACAGGAATGCTGGGTTGTGAACCAGCAAGTTCTCTTATTGAGTAGAATCATAAGCTAGGAGAAGATTGTGGCTCTTCTTAAGGAATTTATTGAACTTCCTTATGATGAGGGATATTTCCTTTTCAATGTTGAAGTCCTCATCATTGTCGTCATCGCTTACCTCTTCAACTGTTTGAGACGACTTTAGTGCTATGGTCCTTCTCTTGCTTTTTGGAACTTGTTTATCGACCGTTAGTTCCACCTCATGGGTCTGTAGAGATCCTAATAGGTAGTCTAAGGAAATATTTCTTAGGCTTCTTTAGCTTCTTCTATAGCAGTCTTCTTTGGTCTCCAAGTTGTGGGTAAGGCTCTCAAGATTTTCCTGACTTTTTCGGCATTAGTGTAAGTCTTACCTAAGTTTTTAAGACTGTTTACAATGTCAGTAAAGCTTGTAAACATTTCAGAAATAGTTCATTATCTTTTATGTTAAAGGATTCATAATTTGATACAAGTTGATCTACCTTTTCTCTCCTTTACCTCATCTGTACCTTCATGTGCAATCAGGAGCATATCTCAAATTTCTTTGGCTGTGTTGCATGCTTTCACCTGGTTGAATTCTTTCTTGTTTAAGGCACATTACAGAAAGGTAATTGCTCTGAATTTGTATTGGACGAAGACTATTATCATCGGCAGTCCATTCTGTCTCGTCTTTAGGTATTTTCTTTCCTTCAACTTCTTTGGTGATGACATATGGTCTATTCTCTATGACTCTCCACATAAGAATGTTATGTCCACAAACAAAATTTTTAAACCTACATTTCCGAAAGGAGAAATTTTCTCCATTGACTTAAGCGAGACTTGAGGCATTCATGCCTTCAAGTGGTCCTTGGGAAGTGGCCATAGTCTTTGACTCACTTAAGATAATTTAGTCTTATATATTGAGCTCTTGCTCTGATACTAATTGAAACAACCTAGAGGGGGGTGAATAGGTTATACTAGTGAAATTTAAATCTTTTCGAATAATTGGATTCCTTAGTGTGATTGTATAATAAAAATTACGGAATAAATTAATTACAATCACACTACACTAAGATTTATAGTGGTTTGACTCAACCTGAGTCTAGTCCACTCCCTACAAGATCCTCTTGTAAGGTATTCCACTAGTTCTCCCTTTCAGTACAGTAAATAGGGAAGAAAACCTTTTATAAAATCTCCTTTACAGGTAGAGAGACACATTTACAATCTCCTTTACTGGTAGAGAGACATTTACAATCTCCTTAAAGGTAGAGAGGCCCCTTTACAATCTCCTTTAAGGTAGAGAGGCACATTTGCAATCTTATTAGGACAAGATAATCTTACACCAGCCTAAGTATAGTCTAGACAAGTGTAAAAGAAAAAGTCAAAGTGGAATAAAGTTTTGAGTTACCTTGTGCGGTGCATGTAACGAATATGAACTATATAATAATGCACTTTGGTAGTCTCCCTTTGAATATTAAGGTTAATGGAGACTTCCACACAGTACTTGAGTTCCTTGGAGTTTGGGTTTGACCACAAAGTTGGAACTCAATTGAATAAAACTTGTATCTCACTGAATGGCTTTGATAATCATTGTTACTGCTCACTTAATTGTTAATAATAAAGCCATTAGTGGGGTATTTATATGGGTGAGGGTTAGTCTCAATTTTGGCAAGAGAATCACTTATTTTGGGAAGAAAATAAGCTTTAACGGTCAAAATTTCCTCAATTGGTAATTACCGGAACCGGATCAGGTGACCGTTGCCCAAATATAGCCGTTGGGGCTAAAAAACTAGCCGTTGGGCTTATACAAGTTTATCCGGACGCAATCCGGTTAGCCGGAAAGATTTCCGGAAGGCATCCGGTAGTTACCGGTTCAGTCTGGTAATTACCTGTTGCCCTCTGTTGGCCATGTCTGATATGTGTTCTGTTCACAGAGCCCAATCGGTAGTTACCAATTCAATCCGGTAATTACCGGATGGCCTCTGTTTTGTGTTTTAACTGACTAGAAGTTACACAATCACTCATATCTTTCACATGGGATATCCAAATGACTTGATTCAAGTTGTGGTGGTTCCACAACTTGATTGTCCACATATCTCCAGTTATTCCATCTCTAAAATATGCTATTATGAATGACTAAGATGCTCTTGAAATCAGGTCTAGACATTTTGGCATGGTCAATACACTTGAGGTTCTTAGTCATGAGTTCCTTCTAGAGTCAATCTGACATCTACATGCATTTTGAGTGTAGTGCGTGCAATGTGTGTGGTATTACATCCTATTCTAAAATGTCTTCAAGTCTTTTAAGTCTTCATACTCTTCTCGTATCCACGAATTCAATTCTTCAGTTTCTTAGCCTTCATCCTGACTTGATGTGCATTAACTTCATGTTCTTGTCTCGAGGTCAGGCATCTTGGCATTAGTCCTTCACATAACACTAGATAGATAGCCATTAGAGTATCACTTGTTTGTTATCATCAAAACCAATCTGGAGTGAGGGTATCCCCAACAATCTCCCCCTTTTTAGTGATGACAAACAAGTGGATTAAAGAAGAAAAACATTTTAACAAAAAAATCAAGTTTTTCTTTCTTTAATCAACATCATTCTCCCCCTTTTGTCAACAGGAAAAAAAAAAAATGGGAGTAAAGCATAACATGTCTTCCCCTAAGCATGTGCATGGAAATATTAAAATATAAAACCAACAAGTAGAGGGAATTAAAAACACACATATCCAGGAATTAAAAAACACATATCCATTACTGCATAAGAAGATAGTTCAGTATTCTGAACATCCAGAGAGTGCCATACGTGGGGCCCTTAAAGCAAAGCAAAAGCTCACACATATCCACAAAAAGACAGAGAACTATCTTATATAAGAGATCCAGCTACTCAAGAACCTCGGCTATGCTACGGCGTGCCTCAGACCATCAGTGTTACATCCATTACCACATAGCTATCATATTACACATCCACAAAACCTCGATCACATCAAAATTGGTGAAATCATGCCACATGTGCAATATATATATTTTTATATAAAATAAATCCAAAACATAGTAATCATCACATTTCACATGAGCAGGCATAAACGTAAAAGTATAGAAACACTCCGTAAAATAAAATAATCACCCACTCACCTCAAAACCCAAATCATAAGTCCGATGGAATTCCCCGCAATCAATTTCGCATCCTCACTGGGTAATTTAGGTTCCCATTGAAATTGTGTACAATCATGTTAAACATATATATATATATATATATATATGACACCTAACATCACTTATTAAGGTTCTATGCTGAACCTAAATAACCCTCAACAGTTTCTATACTAAGCCAACTAAAGCCTTGGGAAAAGTCCCCAACTATCCCTACCCATAGGGTCAACTTTAGGTAAGTAAGCAACAAGGGGCAGGGCATAGTTCAGCAGAAACAGAAGCTATTCAGCCTTAAAAATGCTCAACCGACGGGCTCCAACTGGCTGGTCGCTTGTCCCAACCGGCGGGTCATTTCTGTAGAATTTTATTCTGCTAGAATTGCTTTTGTTGGTCACTTTTTGGTTAGGTTGTGCCCAAGGCCGAAGGCCATTATTCCCAACAACATGGGGGGTGTTTTCTTATGCCTCTAGAGTCAATAATACCTCATCAATCATTCCAATTCCTTGAGCTAACTTTGGCCCATCCAATTCCATAAAATTCTATAATTTTAGTAAATGGGAATTGCTAGACTAAGAGCTGAGCTCCTCCCTTCACCATTCCCTCTTAACTAAGGCTGAATAGACATGATTAAATAATTATTGTTCATATACCAGCCCTAATTAAGCTCACACAGCCAACTAATTTAAAGGTAATTGCACTAATTTAACCCCAAATTGACAACCTACATATCCAATTCATCCCATTGGGGTTATCCCATCTAATCCATCACTCATATGAAGCTGAAAAATTACAAGAAACATGGTAGTACCATGCATCAGTTCCGATTGAGCTCAGGAGGGGCAATTCACAATTTACAGGGAAGGAATTGGGCAATTTCTTCCCAATTCAGTCAAGAGAATACAGCAATAGTACATGTATACCTTAAATCCGAAATGACTTGTGTATATATTTCATTCCCAGTCCCAATTACACAGAAGTATCCTTGTATGGCAAAAGCCCTAAGATCCAGGGCTCCCAAAGATGGGTCAGAGTCAAATTGGGTCTCTAAACCCACTCTGAAACCAATGATTAAGTTACAGGGAATTAAATCCCAGCTTAGGAACTCAATTTTATCTCATAGTTACACATGCAGCCATAACCCTAACATGCTACTACCCTTCCAGAAAGTTCAGCATGCATGCAACACCCATCCCAGGTCTCTACAACTAAATTCAGCCAAATCCAATGCTTGCAGTCCAAGATTCCCAATTCTGGGTGGCTGCATGCTTGGATACATGGCTGAACTTACTTCTAACCTGTAAAATACCTATTGTACAGCCATCAAAGAACACTTACCTTAATTTTGCAGGTGCAACAGTAGGTACAGCAGCCACATGCCCAACTCCTATTTCGGCTTGTTTGCATAGTTTTGCACAAAGACTTGAGCTATTCAGCTACAAGGACAGCAGCAGGTCCAAAAGCAAGCATGTAGCAGAATTGGGTAGTGGCAGTAGAAGGGTTCAGCAGCATGCAGTAGCAGCAGCCTATGCAACCCAAAAATTTCAGCCTGCCTTCCTTTTTCTCCTCTTCTTCTTCTTTTTCCTTTGTTTCTTCTCCTCTCCTCTCCCCAACGTTTTTTGCTTGTGAAAGGCTGAAATGAAATAAATGGGAGGATGGAATATATTTATAGTGGCTGAAACACATTACTCTTGGACCTATTTGGCTGAATTGCATAATTCCAAAAATTAATTCTTAAAATGTCATGACCCAAACCCAGATACAGGTAAGGGTACAGCCCGCGTGGGCAATGATCAAACGATCCAAAATATTCACCAAAACAAACAGGCATATGAGAACTCAAAATATTCAAATGTCGACAAGATAAAACTACTCTTAGATAAAATATCCCAAACCTTACCTACTGGTAGCAATCTAAGATGCATTCTCAAATTTAAATAAAAACACTCTGTCAGAGTTTACATAAATCCACATCCTACTACAATCATCTAACAAAATAAAATAAACAGATAATAGCTTCAGGTCGCCCTCGAACTCTTGCTCCACGTATACCTTCCTCTCAATCATCTGTGATGTTCAAATAATGGGTTAAACTCAATAGCTCAGTAAGAGAAAATAGTACAGCAAATCACAGGGCAAACCATCAGACAAACTACAGTTAAAACAAATAATTTTCAAAACCACACTTTTAATTAAAATACAATAATAAAAAATATATTCATTTTTATCACACTTTAGCCGGCACTGAGGGAAATAAGCTACCACCACCCATAATACGAGAGGGAAACACGACCCCCACAATCACACGATCACACAACCACACTGTTGTCACCACTCTGTGACTAAATATACACCACTGTGCACAGTGGGTATAAGTCACGTGGCTCAACGGGACACCCCTCTCTTGTCTGGTACGGAGTAGTCTATTTTCCCTCACACACTTTCACAAAATCGCTATTCATAAAATCACTTTCTTTACAAAATCACATAGGTAAGATCTTCACATAAGAATCACATCAATAGACGTCACACTAATAAACGCCTTCATCAATTATCAAGCACTCCCATGAACTCATATCACACATAAACACAATTCAAAATAAGTATAAAATACAAGCATACAAAACATTTTATCATTCAATCAAACCACACATCTGTGGTATAACCCCACTATAATCCTCTTACCTCCTCCTGCAAGTCTCCTACTTCCACCCTTCGAGCTCTGAATGCTCAAGTCAAACACTACCTATAATTAATTACATCTCCCATTAATCTCCCAGTTCAAAACTAATTCAAATACCTCACTTTCTGCCCAAATTTTGAAACCTTAGGTTATATATCCTTTTATGTTATTTTCTAAGCTTTGTTAAATATTTAAAGTTAGGATTTATTTTAATGACTTAATGAGTTAGCCCAGTGGTTAGTACCTTGATTATTTAGAGGTCCTAGGTTCAAATCTTGTTAGTAGAGTAAATAAGAGAGTTTTATTTAATTGGATTCTTTTATTTTATTTATTTATTTATTTTTTAAAAGAGATTCTTTCCTTTTATTTTTAAGATTATTTTTTTTTTTAAATTCTTTGTGGAACCCACCTATTTAGACAAACCATGAAGTTAGAAGAGAGAGAGGGGGGAAATAGAAGAAAACCATGGGGAAGAGAGAGAGACTTGAGAGAGAGAGAGAGAGAGAGAGAGACGGGAAATAGAAGAGAACCGTGAGAAAGAAAGAAAAAAAGAAAGGGACAGGAAGGGGGATTTTGGTGCCTACACTTCTGTTTTTCTGCTTTCTTCAGGTAATGACGTCCTCTTATTCTGCTGGTTTTTCTTTTGGGACCCAATAGGGGTCTTATTTTTCCTTAGTTTAAGTTTTGGTTCTGTAGTTTTTCTTTTTTTGGGACCCTAATTCTTCTTAGGGTTTAGGGTTTAGGGTTTTGTTGTACGGTTAGGGTTTTTGGGACCCATTAGGGTTTTTCTTGGGACTCAATATGGGAGCAAACCGTGATCCAATATGGGACCCAAACCGTGACCCAAGCTTGATATTCTTTATAAAAGTTTAGGATTCAATTCATATGGACCATAGGTACTATTTTTTTTTTTTTGGACCCAAATTAAATTAATCGGTTATTGTTTAGACCCAATACGGGACTCATGTGATCAAATCCAATATTATTTTCTTGGGAGCCAAATATTGGGACCTTGTGCTGGTTAGATATGACAAAGATTTTTGGGATTCTCTGGGCTGCCTAAGAGGGGTAATTGATTCTAATTTGGGGCCTATCGAAGGTCCCTAACATTAATTCGTGGTTGGATCTATAGAAGTGTCTATTCTTGTCCAAATCTTGATCTTTGATTTTTCTTCAAATCTAGCTGTACAGAGACCCGTGTTTTGTTACCATTGGTTCCCCTACCATAGAGAGAGAATCGATCCAGTCAGGGCGAAAATCTGATTCTCGATTTGCATGTTACTTATGAACTCATGAAATTGAGGAAAATTGGGAGACCTGAACTTGTATTTCCCTAATTGCTTAAAATCCAAATCGAGAATCAGATTTTCTCCCTAACTGGATCGATTCTCTCTCTATGGTAACAAAACACGGGTCTCTGTATAGCTAGATTTGAAGAAAAATCAAAGATCAAGATTTGGACAAGAATAGACACTTCTATAGATCCAACCGCGAATTAATGTTAGGGACCTTCGATAGGCCCCAAATTAGAATCAATTACCCCTTAGGCAGCCCATAGAATCCCAAAAATCTTTGTCATATCTAACCAGCACAAGGTCCCAATATTTGGTTCCTAAGAAAATAATATTGGATTTGATCACATGAGTCCTGTATTGGGTCTAAACAATAACCGATTAATTTAATTTGGGTCCCAAAAAAAAAAAAAATAGTACATATGGTCCATATGAATTGAATCCTAAACTTTTATAAAGAATATCAAGCTTGGGTCCCATATTGGATCACGGTTTGGTCCCATATTGAGTCCCAAGCAAAACCCTAACCGTACAACAAAACCCTAAACCCTAAGAACAATTAGGGTCCCAAAAAGAGAAAAACAGCAGAACCAAAACTTAAACTAAGGATAAATAAGACCCCTATTGGGTCCCAAAAGAAAAACCAGCAGAATAAGAGGACGTCATTACCTGAAGAAAGCAGAAAAACAGAAGTGTAGGCACCAAAATCCCCCTTCCTCTCCCTTTCTTTCTTTCTTTCTTTCTCACGGTTCTCTTCTATTTCCCCTCTCTTTCCCATAGTTTTCTTCTATTCCCCCCTCTCTCTCACTCTTCTAACTTCACGGTTTGTTTAAATGGGTGAGGTCCACAAAGAATGTTTAAAAAAAAAAAAAGAAAGGATCCTTTTAAAAAAAATAAAAATAAAAGAAAAGAATCCAATTAAGTAAAATTCTCTTATTTACTCTACTAACAAGATTGGAACCTAGGACCTCTAATTAATCGAGGTACTAACCACTGGGCTAACTCATTAAGTCATTAAAATAAAGCCTAACTTTAAATATTTAACAAAGCTTAGAAAATAACATAAAAGGATATATAATCTAAGGTTCCAAAATTTGGGGCATTACATAAAACTACTTTTAAAAACATCTGACTATTTAAAATTTAATTCCCCTTAATGGGCCCCACCAAATACTGACCTATTAGGTTGGATTTGGTCAGCATTAGGACCTTTACATATTGGGTTAGTGTGAGGCTAGGGGGTGTAGGGATGTGGGCCCCACACAAGAAAAACACATTTTTCTGTATTCTACTAGCTAAATTGGCTGGCCGGTTGGCAATTGAGTGGCCTGCTGGTTGCAGCCTTTTCAGTCCATCAACTGTCTCATCTTCTGGGCTTATGAGTCCACTTAATGTGGAACTGGTTCCACTTCTATGTTGGTAATTTTATACCTCTTCCTGACTAGCAGATCTGCCAAACTTCCTTCTCTTACTGCTATACAAATGGATCCATAGCAAGGCAGCCTATCTCCTCTGCCAGCTAGGTTCTGACACTGAGGTCAACTGCTCCAGTTTAGGGTGTTACACTTCTATTCTTGACATAGCTAAATTTGCATACAACAATTCCGTCAACTGTACCATCAGTCGTACACCATTTGAGATTGTTCTTGTTCTTCAACCACAACGACCTGTTGACAGGGTACCGTTGCCACCTCATGCCCGTGTTAGTATTGAATTGGATGAGTTCCTTGGCATATCACGGAGGTGCATGCTGATGTTCACCATCGCATAGCAGTTAGTAATGACGGATATCAGGCAAATGCTAATCGACATCGCTGTTATGTGGAGTTTCAGCCTAGTGATATGGTTATGGTTTGAATTCCACCTGAGCGTTTTCCTCCCGGTACTATGCACAAGCTCCATTCTCGGAATATAGGTCCATACAAGATCTTGAAGCGCATTGGTCCCAATGCCTACATGTTGGAGTTGCCTCTTACCATGAATATTAATAATGTCTTCAATGTTACTGATCTTACACTCTATGTGGGCCATCATTCTGATGACGGGGATATGGAGCACACATTGAGACTTCCCCAATTTGTGACCCCTAGGGATGATGTTATTGAAGTAGTTCTTGAACAATGGCAAAGGGCTCTTTCCGCCTGCGCAATGGTGCGGGTTCCAGTCCTGGGAACCAATCTCTCTGTAAAGGGGGGTAAGGCTATCTACCTATATACCCTCCCAGAACCCTGCTTAAGTGCGGGAAGCCTTTATGCACTGGGTAACGGCGGCCTTGACAACAAATTTACTACTATTCGTAGTGGTAAGAGTTACTATTCATTCCTAGTCAAGTGGAAAGGATGACCTCAGAAGGATAGCACTTGGATCCATGTCAATGATTTTCAACGTCTTGATATGGATCTCTATGAGCACTATATGTCCTTCATTTATTCTTCTGAGACGAATGATTTTAAGAAGGGGAGAGTTGATGTAGATCCCCATAATGGGCTACATTATCGCAGGAGGAAGAAGCAGACATCGAGCCATCCTTTGGGCTGAGTTCGACCCCACCCCCTATGCTGGCCCATTGGCCTAGCATAGGAAGTCCTAGTCGTTGTTATTTTTGTTTCCTAAATTAGAAGCTAGAGTTAGTTTCTAATTTGTCTTAGTTGCTATTTTATTAGTTTCCTAATTTGAGTCCAACTGCTATTCTTGTAACTACAGACCTCTATATAAAGAGGATCTGCTGTAGACACAAATCAGATTGAAGTAATAAAGTTTGCTGCAGTTTTACTTGCTCCTCCTGAGAGAAGAAGACTAACACCTGGGATAACTGTGGGTGAGATACCCAGGCTGCGATAGCCATCCCACCCACCCACATCTATCTTCTTGGAATCCCTTCTTTTCTTTTTGTATTCTGTTTTCTATTATTGCTTGCTGTGAGGAAAGTGTGAGTGGATTAAGTCGACCAATTTGAAGACCTAACACCAGGGTCAAAGCCTGTAGAAGACCAGTTTAGATCCTAAAGTCCAATAGGTTAGGGTTTTTTTCTCCTAATCTGTCTAGTCATTTCCAAAACCCTTTGGAGGATTTGAAGATCATCTCAAGGGAGGCCTTTGACCAGGGTCTCAGCCCTTGGTTCTCAGCCAATCTTCAATCGCCAGTTTTCTCCTTACTTTAGCCGAGACCCTGATCTGCCTGGGAATTGATTTTGCTATGGGTTCTGTTGCTGGTTTATTTCCTGCTGATTGCAAGTAATTATTTGGGTTATTTTTGGTTCTTATTTCCCTTGTTCTTTATCCCTATTTCTGGTTTCTGTTAAGACTGATTTGAGGGGTTAGGTTTAAATTGGTTTGAGCTTTGACATCTTGGAAGTTTGTTTACCTAGTGTGACCATAGTTTTTAAGGCGGTTAGGCGACGGAGGCGTTTGAGGGTCTTTCGGAGCGCCTTAGCGATAAGGCGGACATAAAGCGTCGCCTTATTGACTAAAGCGTTCCTATGTAATTTTTTTTATAAAACCAATATATTTGGCTCAAATCCTAGTTGAATCCTATTACTCATATGTTAAATAAATATTAAAGGTTCATATTCATACCAATGTAAGATATTCATCAAGAAAACAAATCAATAAAATGAATAAACTAAGTTCATCTTCATCAATCATCAATCATCATAACATATTAACATATAATATAAATACATAATTATAAAGCAAAATTATAAAAATAAAGAAAAGAAGACATAAAAAATACAAGTATTTATTATACTTTCCTCTATGATGCCAAAATTAGTGCCTAAGCCCTAAGATCATCCACTATATTTCTACTCCTGTCAATGAAGAATGAAGCTCACCGTTGCCGGAGCAAAATGGTCGCCTAGATAAGTGGTTCTTCCTTGTTCCTTGATTCCTTCTCAAAGCCCTTTCTTAAAACCCTTGACAAAATCCAAACCCTGTTTGTGAATCGTGTTTTTGTTTTGTTTGTTTTGGTTATTTTTGGTGGAGTAAAGTTGATCCCATACATCTCAAGTGTTAATAAAATCATACACCTACCAATAAAAAATCTATATTTGGAATCTTCATCAAGTGATTTTAAAATGTGTTTAAAAAAAAAAAAAAAAACCCGTAAGGCTCCACTTCACGTAAGGCGGAGCACTGCCTTACCATCTCTAGACCGCATCAGTGCCAAGGCGCAAGTAAGGCGTCGCCTTAAAAACTATGAGTGTGACCTACTGCTACATTATATAGAAGTCTATACAGGAGATTTATTCCCAAGCGGGGAATGATGCTCAGGTTTTTGACCTGCGCCAGAAGGTTCGTGACCTGAAGAAAAGAGGGCTAACTTTGTCATAGTACTACTATGAGTTGCGAATGTTGTGCTATAAGTTGGACTTCTATGAGGAGTATGTTCCCTCCACTCCTATTGATATCACCGGATTTCAGAAACGAGAGGACAAGATCCAAGTCTATAACTTCCTGGCAGGGGTGAATATGGAATATGACCAGCTACGGGCTCAAGTTCTGAGTCGTTCTTCTTTCCTATCTTGGATCAACCTTGTGCTATGATCCAACTTGAGGACAACTGTCTTACCACTATGCTCCCGTAGCTTATTGCTTCTCCCACCAAGAGATTTGCACTTGCTTTTAGTACTCAGTCCTTTAGCGCAACCCCACATTGGTGGCTCCTCTACTAGAGTTCCAGTGAAGTGCGATTGCTACGGTAAAGAGCGTTATACCAAGGAGCACCACTGGCCGCCCTGTTGATACATTTGGAAAAGGTTATGGAAAGGGTCATGGTAATTCGGGTTAGGCCAACTATACTAAGGTCCCATACTCCGACTCTGCACCTAGCATCTCAGTAGCCTCTCTGTCATCTGATGAGCTTATTGCCTTCTAACGCCTTTTGACCCATATGGAGACCTCTGATGCATCTGTCACTGCGAGTTCTGCTCATTCCACTCCTTCCTGGTCAGGTACCTACTTTTGTGGTCATAGTACATCTGTTTAGTTTACCCGTGTGAATTATTGACTCCGGGGCATTAGATCATATGACAGGTTCTTTGTCTCTTTTCTCCCAATACACTACATACTCTAGTAATGGTAAGGTCAGATTGGCTAATGAGACTCATTCCACTATCTTGGGAAAAGGCTCCATTAGTTGTAATCATACTTTATCCCTTTCAATTGTCTTGCATGTTCCATCTTTTCCTACTAACTTATTGTCTATTAGTAGTCTTATTTCCAATCTTAATTGCAAAGTCACATTTTTTCTATGTCATTGTATTTTTAGGATCTGGTGACAGGGGTAATGATTGGCTTCAATAGGGTGTGTGGTGGTTTGTATCATAGTTTTCAAGGCGTCATCAAGCCAAGGCGACGACTTGGCATCCAGGCGGTTTGCCTGGGGCCTAAGTGACAGTCGTCTTATTGCAGTGCATATTGCCTTGTGTTTTGGCACTTATTTATGCCAAATACCATGTATATTTAAGATATTATTCATAAATAAGCAAATACCCCCAATTTGAATCCAATAAAAATAGTTTGAAAATCAAATTCCGAAAGGATAAAAAGTCAACCCCTAGTCCAAGAACAAAAACTGGATTTTGGTTGCAAGGGCAATTTTCAACTTTAAATGCTGGGTTTTTCTCAATTATGAAAATTTTATAAATCATATGTAAAGAATCCCACACATATTGATATGTTGGTCCAAGTAAAGAATCCCATATAAAGATTTTTAGATGAACGATTATTTTGATTTGGGTCCCAAGGAAAACCCTAACCCTAATACGATTAGGGTCCCACAAAAAATCCTACAATATTGGGTGACAAGTCCAACTGATCATTAATGAATAAAATCAGACTTGATCTGGTTCCCATATTGCATCCCAAAAGAAGAACCCACAGATTTGATTTGGGTCCCAAAAGAAGAACCCTAACATTATTGGGTAGAAAACAAAAACTAGTTGGAATTAGGGATAACAACCCAGTTCAAGAATCATCCTTAGAAACCAAGAAACTGGTTGGAATTCGGGACAATTCAAGAATCAACACTAAGAACCAAGAATCTTATAGGTACTATAATAGGGTAGTAACCTATTCAAGAAACTAAGAATAAAATTAAACACAAGGATGTTAACCAATGGGAGGAAGAATCAGTACCTGAAGAGCAGAATAAGGCAATAAAGTAGGAACAAGAATACACAATTTTTACCTTCCACGATCCCCCTTTCTTTCTCCTCTTTTTCTTCTCTTCTCTTGCAATCTCCTTCCTCGCCCTCTCTTTCTTTCTTTCTTTCTTTCTTTTCTCTAACTCTCTCTCTCTCTCTCTCTCAATAATCAAATTCTGTACAATTCTTGATCCCCTTATAGACTTATATAAAAGATCAAAAATAGACTTAGAGACTAAAAAGGAAAGGCCTGACCCAATCCTTAACCAATAGGACACCTAAATTGACTAGGAAACTGCAATAACCAAGAAAATAAACTCAAAACAAGGTTGGACTTATAGATTCCTTACCTAGTCCAACTAAAACACTTAATAATAAGTAAAGTAAGGAAATAAAAAGTCATGCTTGACTAATCCCGTATTCCTACGTTGTATCCATATTATAGGCCCGCAAAAGTGGCCCATTACAAAGGAAAAACACTTGAACTAAAGGTCCAACACAAATATAACCCATCCCAAAGCTTATTTCTACTAAAATAAGCCCAAATAGATATTAATTGGCTTCACCTCCCCTTATAAGATTTGAACCTCCAATCTCTCACCCACTCAAGTCACAACAACTAGACTAACACTTTAATTACTTATTATTGTCCACGAATCAAATATAAATAAATAACTAAAGCTCTCTTTAATTTTCTAAGTACCTTATTCACCTATAAGCCATCCCGTATTCAGTCTCCTATAGAGTTACATCCTACACATGTATTAAAGAAAGAATCAAAAATTTTATGAAATTACCCATATAGTATAAATTATGAAAATACCCCTGGGCTGAAAACATACTCTTAGGTTTCTAATTTTCTGGGGTATTACAGAGAGTGTGCTGTTGTGCTCGGTTTTGACAAAAACCTCCTTGTTGAAGACTGGTGCATTTAATGATAAAAACAACTCAACCTAATTTAAGGGAGCTATTGAAGGATGCATTAAAGGAACTACAATGGTGGTTGAGTGTATTGAAAGCAAGAAAATGTTGTGTGTGAAAAGGAGAGGAAGAAGAGAAAGTGGGGACCATCTACCAATGTACTTGAAGATTCAAGTTTCTCCTACTCTACCTACTCTAGGGGACAGTTGAAGATTCCAGTTGTTGACTGAGAATCATGTGAAGCCACTCAGAAGGATTACAATTGAAGGTAATAACTCTAAACAAATCCTTGTATGTATTTGGCTTAGGTTGTATGAGTAGATATACCTAAGACATAGAAAGGGGATGGGATTTGTAAATCTACATTTTTTAAGATGAATAAAAAATTCATTACCAAGCAAAGGACAGAATGTACCAGGGAGGAAGAGGGGGGAGGGGACACAACCCAAAAGCCTTACCCAAGAAGACGACAGAAAAAGTCAAGAAGGGGGCAGCCCTAACCATAATACAGCCAAATGGGACCTAAGGGGGGACATTAAGGGGGGCGCATGAAGGGGAGAATTATAGAAAGTGGAAGACCCCAAGAGACAACAATGAGTCTGTTCCTTTGGGAGTCATTAATCCTACAGTGATGGATGCATCCAAGTTTAGAGCTTACATCAAATTATATGGCTTTCCAAATTTTCTCAAAGGACCGATAGTTGGAAGTCCATCTACAGAGATTGCACTCCATCTAGAGATGGTTAATGGTAGCACAAGAGGCCAATTTTGTTACACCCGTACCCGAATCAGGTCAAATTTGAACTTTTGTGATGGGTCTCACTCCTGATGTCGTTAACACCAATGACTTCTAGATTGGGGCAATTTACTATCGCGAAGGAAGGGATGACCCTACATGCCAGTGCAGGTCTTGCCTGAAGAACTAGAAGGATTCAAACCTTCCAAACCTAAGCGGTGCGTGACTCCTTACTTGAATCTCCTCATGTAGTAGAATTGACCGGGAAGATCTTACACACGTCCCTAGGAAAAACCCTAGTGATTTGCAACAGTTTGACAAAAGGCTTTCAAACACAGCACTTGGAAGACCACTCGGCAACAACCACACCGGCAGGACCACCTCAATCCAGTGACCTCCTTCTAATGGTGCTTGTTGTACTGAAATGAATTAAATGCCTATGGGTCCCGCTACGCGCATCATGGCCAACTCCAACCAACCTTCCACGCTACATGACAGCCTTCCTCATGACTTGCACACCTTGTGAGTTCAATGTGCTAGGCACGTGTAACCCGACCAACGGCTTTACTCATTTTGGTCCCGAACATGTGCGTGGGAAAATAGGCCCTAAGGCCACTCTCTATATAAGGGATAAATGTGCTCATTTCTCACCTAAACTCAACATGGGAGAGGGAGAGAAAAGAGGAGAAAGAGAAGGAGAAGGGGAAGAAGAAGGAAAAGAGGGGAGAAGCTCCCGGTTACACGTGTGATTCCAGTTCCTACCGAAGGTAAGTGTGTACCTTCCCCAAGCCCCATTTCCTTCCATTTTGGTTTTTGGGTTGTTGGTAAACTTGGGATTTGCCAGGTTGGAGGGACACACTTCGAACCCGGTGACTTTTGATAGTTGGGAAGGTGTGCATTACACTCCCCCGCATGTTTTCTGAGCTCAAAGTGAGCTACCCAAGCTCTGGTGACATTTTGACCAAATAGGGAGGTTAGGGTTTCGATCGTTCCTATGTTGTATCTCCCAAATGGATTGGTGGAAATGTAAATAAATTAGCTTAATTGAAACGTGGCAAGACCCCCCACAATCTCCATGGAACAAATCCCAACGATCGGGCTTGAGCAGACAAAACCCCACGAAGTTGCTGAACTTCTGGGTATGTCACTGGCAGGAGTTCCACTGGTGGGACAGTGTCAATCCGGTGACCTAAATCCGCTGGCTTCTGAGACCTAAATTGGTCCCTATCCAGGCCAGCGGCTAGACACAGTGTCCATCCGGTGACCTACTTCCACTGACATTTCTGAACTGTCAAATTTGACAGCTCTAATACTTTTTGGGGAAACCCTGTGGGTCCCCCTAGATGTTCTCTACACGTGTTAATGCCCATTTACCCTTGTACCTAAGACAAAGACAATCACAATTCGGTGATGCCTAATGGGGTTTGAATCGGGTATCCAACTTGGGAACTTTAACCCATCCGGTTAATAGACGAGGTAAGTGGTGGTCTGACTTTCTTTTGGAGTGTTTTAACATTATAGAACTAAAAATGACAAGGCCCAAGGATTAAGGAATTGATATTAGCGGAAGGAGTTCTAGAGAGGTGGGTGGTCCCCCAAGAGAGGAGGATGGGGTGTAAGGTAGATGAAAGGGTTTTCGAGGATAGAGAGGTGATGGGACCAAGGGAGACTGCAGCAACAGCGGAAAATTTGAGGGGATTTCTTGAGAGGGAATCGGCATGCCTGGAAGAGTCTGCCCTAGGCAGATCACCGACCACTACATCAGCGCAAAGGGAGTGGGACTCTGATCGAGGCGATGTCAGGGAATCAGAACTGGAGGATTGAACTTCCCCCTCTTCATCTTTTGAGCTTCATAGAGACATGAGGGAGTACCGGTTTTGTCCGACAGTCTGAAGACCGGTATCTAAAGTACCAATAGAAGAAGGTCTAGCTGTCAGGGAATCTCCTTCGGCGGGAAGAGGCCATATGGCTGTGATTCTGGTGGGTTCTACAACGATGCTTTTTCCTACCACGAGGGATCATGGAAATCAACTTGTTTTCGAGAGCCATATCATCAGCTTCAATTGCTGTGTTTCTGACCGGAGAATCTTTGGGAGCACATAGCTTGGAATGATGACCAAAGGTTTTGCAGTGCACACAGTTGGGGGTGGAATGGTGACCAAAGGTTTTGCAGTGCACACAGTTGGGGGTGGGGGACCCATTCTTAATCTACCGACTGTTCGAAAGAGAAATCCTCACCATCTATGATTGTGATAGAGGAGGGAGGGGTATCTTCAGCTGAGATCTCAACACAGATCCTTGCAAAGGCTAACTTGTCCATAGTTTTTGTTCTTTGATCTAAGAATAAAGGTTTCCCAATGACAGATCCAACTATGCTAAGACCCTTGGCACACCAATAATGCAGCGGCTGGTTTGGCAGAGCTATCCAAATTGGTATTGATTTTAGATCAACTTTACTGAGAGAAGAGTAGTGATCCCACTGCCGAAGGAAGATAGGTTTCTTCCCCACTTGCCAAGATCCACCTTCGAGGGTTGTGAGCTTATCTGCTTCATCTGAGAAGTTGAACAAGAAGATTCCATTATCTAGCAGGTATGTGGACATCTGACCTCCAATCCTCCATTGTCTTGAAAAAAGGTTTTCACAATTGGGAATGGTGGTCTACTTCCTAAGAAGTGACCAGTCACAGTTTTTCCATTTGGCGATTTCGGACTCGAGTAATCCCATCGGATATAAGCTGACTTTCCTATGGTCAAGCAGGGAGGGAGGTATAAAGCAAAGGGTGTTGCAGTATGAGTGTATTATGGGTATAGGGGTAATCTTGTCTTTGTATGCATATCTCTTATAAATAAAGCTGGGCCAGTGTACTGACACAAGTCTTATTCTCCTAATTGCATCACAGGTATAGGAACTAGAACCAGAAACTGAGAAAAGATACTGATTTCAGCATTACTACTCTGATAGGCCTGAAATTGTAGTCAATGATTTATCCCAGCAAACAGAAGAGGCTGCAAAATCTGATGGCTGAATCTTGATTTCTGAAGCAATCAGTGAGAGACCTTAAGAATATCAAATCTGAGTCTAAAATCTTGTAGAATATAGCCACATGTAGTATTTGACCTGAAACTTCAATGGAAGGTGGAGAATTTATAGTGAGGGAAGTTACAGAAGGCTAGGAATCCCACCTAAGCCTTACCCAGAATCCACCGAGTAAACACACTCTTGAATCCACAGAAGTGTGGCCTGATCCACAGAACCAAATCTGAATTAACCAATGCCACATGATTGATGATGAATAACAGAATGGATTCGTTATTTGTTTGGTTTGGTAATTGTTTTGTGTAGCTAAATCTCTCTCTCCCGCTTTCTCCCTCTCACTTTTCTTTTTTCATGAGCTGGCTCTCTCTCTCTCTCTCTCACATCTCTAAATAAGAAGTTTCTTCCTATTTCCCTCCTTTTCTCCTCCTATTTCTCTTTTTTTTTTTTTTTTCTTTATAGTTGACAACCTTTCTCATTCTTCTCTCTTCTATATATATTTCAGTTTCAGATCCTATTTTTTCAGGAGTGAGGTTTCTTTCTTTTCTCTCCCACAATATTCACTCTCTTCCTTGCAATCGCACCTTATTCACTCCCCTATTTTCTCTCTCTTGCATTGCTGGCTTTCTTTCTATGTACAGAAAAATAGTTTCTCTCCTTTCTTCTCTATTGATTTCACATTGTCTAGTTAGTTTTTCTTATTGCTAAATCTGAGATATTGTCATAGAATTCTGTTATGATGTTCCATGAAATATAACTATCAGGTCTGGAATATTCTTGCTATTGTCTTTGACCTAAATTTTAGCCGACCCCATTTAGTTGGGAATGGGATAAAGTTGAGTTGTTGTCTTTGACCATTAAATTTAGATTCAGATCTAGCCATATCAACCATTGATCAAAATTTGACTGTTAGATCTGAGATCATATCTGGCCCATATGTAGGCATCATATCGGATTTCTTCCATTCTATTAGTGGGCCCACTACCTGCAGGCCAATCAGATCCGTCAGATTTGATTGGTCCTGCATCATGTAAACAACTTTATTTCCTGTGTTGATTTAACGAAACGGAGACTTAAGAGTGTTTGTGTTGGCTTTGAGTAAGAATCCGGACCATATCTCCTTATTGCTGTAGTGGCCTGGTTGGCTTGATGTTCTTTCTTACACCGCTAGTTTGGAGACACTTTCTCTTTTGTTTTTCTGATATTTCTTGATCATTGTTACTGCTGTTTCTCTTCTTTCCTCCACTAATTTAATATTTTTTTAACTATGCTTTGGGATTTTCTCTGTTGTTCTTGTTTGGGTCCATTACCTGTAGGGTTAATTTTGGTTTCATTCCTGCATCTGTTTCCCTCAACCTAAAACTCAGACCAAATACAAATCCCGAAATTCACTGTCCATTAGCATTGCTATATAAATATGCTGTGCCCAGAACATGGGAGACCAGATTTGGATGCTAAATGATTGTTTAGCCAAATACAAATCCCAAAAGTCCTTGTCCATTAGCATTGCCATATAAATATGTTGTGCTCAGAACATGGGAGACCAGATTTGGATGCAAAGCGATTGTTTAGCTGCACTCTCTTTCTCTCTCTTAACCGTGGAATCTTGTGCTGCTTCCTATGCTTCTGTTTTTCTTGACTTCCCTCCATATTCTAATTTTCTTCCTAAATGGCCTTAACCTAGGAAAATTCCCATCCCAGGGTCTTAGGAGGGTGGATTATGGGTTGGTCCTAACCATCGGATCTTTTGCACAAAGTGTCCACCCTAAGACTTGAACCCAGGTTTTCACACTGGCAGCCTATGCTTTATTTTTTCTTCTTTGTTCTCAATAATCTTTTCTATTTCTTTGTGCTATCTTTAATCTGATTTATTCTCTTGCTGCAGAATCTTTTTCTTTTTTGCCCCCATGAATATTGTTCAATTCTTTTGTTAACTTATTGTTTATATCATACCTTTCATTTCTGGATAGTTTTATGTGTTCACAAATACCCAAGGGGCTGAGAGACTGTTCCCAAACTATTTATTTATCAGGTTACTGGATCATAAAGAATCTGAACAAATTTCTTCAGTTTGTTGTTTTTCTTTATTTTTATTGCATTAAATCCATTTACATCACACGTATTGTTTCCTAATCACTGTGATCGCTTTATGCATAAGTTTATCTATCCTACATTATGAGCAATTCTCTCTTTGACCAGTCAACTTTGGTCACAGGGTCTTGTTTTTTTTATTTACCTGGTATTTCTGTCAAGATATGTGAGGGTAAGAGAGTTATTATGTTTCTTTTGTGTCCTGCCCCATAGTGCAAACGACAGGGGACTTTTTCATTTATTCCTTTTATTCAGCCAGGGGATGTGGTGTGTATTAGTCGTTCTTGCAGATTTTTCATTGGCCTCACAAATGCTACACTATAAATATAATCAGATAGCCCTATCTGGCAAACAAGATTATTATTACACAAGGCCCAAAATGATCCTTTTGGAGTTTGCAACTGTTGTACTAATGGGTGTAAGGGTATAAGGGTAAGCAGTCCATAGGGATAGTAATTATACTTTCTTTTCACTCATTATAAATAAAGAGGGTCTATCAACTAGACAGATCGATTAATTCCTCACAATCGAACATGGTATCAGAGCCTAGTTCCAAACCCTAGGGCCCTCACATCCCTCTCTCTCGACTTGGCATCAGCACCTCCCTCTTTTCGCCTCTCTTTCTCTCACTTCCCTCTCTCGGTAATGCTTTCGTGAATCTATCGAGAGCTTCTCTAGCCTTTCCTCTACTTTGTCTAGACTCTCAGATTTCCTTCTCTAATGATCTGAGAGATCCAACCCTTTTCTTTTTTTTTTTCTGTCCTACATCGTTTTTTAGGTTTTTTTGTACCCTAATAGATTTTTTATGCTAGGACTTTGTTTCCCTTGTTTTTGGTATTGATTTCGGTTGATGAAGCTTTCCTCTAGAGTTATTCACTTGTGATGTGGCTTATTTAGCCATTTTTTCATCCTAGGTCACCTCGCAGAGAAAAATCAATTAATTAGGGTTTTTCCCTTTTTTTTGCCTTTTTGGGTTTTTTCCCTACTCCTTGGAATTGTTGCTCCCAGAGGTTTGTGTTATAGGCCTGTGTGGCTAGTCTCAGCCATCCTACTTCATCCTTGCACAACTTTTTGCCTTTACACCATGTCAGACGTCACTATTGCATCAAAAAATTGACTGGAACAAAAGTGGTGAGTCATGGAGCACATCTGTCTTTTCAATCACTCCTATCAATACTACTTTCCTTGACGGGAGAAACTACTTGATGTGGTCTTGCTCTTGTTACCTTGCCATCAATGCCCGTGGCTATGCTGGTTATATGACAAGAAAGACAGTTCAGCCCACTACTGAAGGTCCATCCCAGGATAAGTGGAGATCTAAGGACTCAATGGTAATGTCTTTCCTTTTGAGATCTATGCAACCACAACTTGCTAGTGGTTACCTTCTCTTGGATACTACTGCCAAGATATGGAAGACTGCAAAGGACACATTCTCAGGTTGGGAATGTTGCCCAAGTGTTTGATTTGCATTAACATCTCTATGACACCAAGTAGAAGGATCTCAGTTTGTCCTAATATTATACTGTGTTGTGTACATTATGGCAGGAACTTGATTTCTATGATGTCTATCAACCAAAATGCCCTAATGATGCTACCAGTTATAGGAGACAACAATGATCAGTTTCGTGTCTATGATTTCTTGGCAAGGCTGAATGTTGAGTACGATCAGATTTGGGCTCAAGTGCTAAGCCGTGATCCCTTTCCCACTTTGGAGATATCTTATTCCTTGGTTCAGTTAGAAAACACCCGTTGGGGTTCTATGTTACCACCACCATCTGGTACCCCGGATCGATCAGCCTTATTCACTGGTACTACCATAGTTGTCAAGGCGTCGCCTTGTCATCTAGGCAGTTTGCCTAGGCCATTGCACTGTATGCCGCGTTATATTTTGGCACTTATTTATGCCAAATACCATTGAAGTAAATATTTTTATATTTTATTCATAAATAAGCAAATACCCCCATTTGAATCCTAATAAAAATAGTTTAAAAATCAAATTCCAAAAGGATAAAAAGTCAACCCCCTGGTCCAAGAACAAAAATTAGTTTATTAGTTGTAGGGCGATTTCAACTTTTGAATGCTAAGTTTTTTTTCAATTCTGAAAATTTTATAAATTTTATCATGGTAGAAGATTGCTAAAACCCAAAAGTCCGGTAAAATAATCTTTTGTTTTGATGTCCATAAAATTAGTTCCATTCAGGTGATTTAACAATATTCGCGTACTTTAAAATAAGTTTGACCCGAACATAACTTTGTCATAACAACTCAAATTTAAGTAATCTTAGACTTGTTGGAAAGCTAGTTTTGTGTTATACCTAATACAAAAAGTCTCATGTAAAAATAAAATCATTTGACCAATAAAACTTATTATAGAACAAGTATAAATGTCAATAAGTCATGTTGATTTTTTATTACTTGATGTGAGTGTGACTATGTTGAATTTTTATAACTTTATGTTGCTTAATGTTGATTGATTTTTTATGTCATAGGGTATATATTATAACATACAAAATAACTTTAGAAAATAGGGGTAATAAAAAATAACACAGGCGATTTGATCGCCATAGCGGGCAATTCACCGACAAATTGATTGGCCACCCGACCACCACCTTGGATCGTTATGACGCCGTGACAACTATGGGTACTACCCATCCTTTAGATTGTTCCATAGTTGTCAAGGTGTCGCCAAGGCGTCTAGGCAATTTGCCTGGGGCCTAGCAAATACCCTTGTTTGAATCCAATAAAAATAGTTTAAAAATCAAATTCTAAAATGATAAAATGTCAACCCCCCAGTCCAAGAACAAAAATTGGATTTTTGGTTGTAAAGCGATTTTCAACTTTCGAATGCTAAGGATTTTCTCAATTCTGAAAATTTTATAAATCTCATCATAGTAGAACATTGACAAAAACCGAAAGTCCGGTAAAATAATCTTTTGTTTTGATGTCAATAAAATTATTTTCATTCATGAGATTTAACAACATTCACACTTTAAAATAAGTTTGACCAGAACATAACTTTGTCATAACAACTCAGATTTAAGTAATATTAGGCTTGTTGGAAAGCTAGTTTTGTTTTATACCTAATACAAAAAGTCTTATCCAAAATAAAATCATTTGACCAATAAAACTTATTATAGAAGAAGAACATTTCTCTAAATGTCAATAAGTCATGTTGATTTTTTATGACTTGATGTGAGTGTGACTGGTGATTTTTATGACTTGATGTTGCTTGTTTTTTTATGTTATAAGGTATATATTATAACATACCAAATAACTTTAGGAAATAGGGGAAATAAAAAATAACATATGGTGATTTGATCGCCATGGCAATGGCATAGCGGGCGATTTATTGCCAAATCGATTAGCCACCCCTCTATTGCCTTGAGTCGCCATAATGCTATGACAACTATGGATTGTTCCACCTCGAGTAAGGAACCTATTCACTGTGACTATTGTGGGAAGGAGAGGAGCAGCATACCAAGGAGTTTTGTTGGAAGCTTCATGGTCTTCCCACATAAGGTAAGTGCAAGGGCCATGGTAAGTCTTCCCAGGCTGCCTATCACACTGAAGCGACTGACTATGACTCTACTAGCCTTGCGCCTGCTGCAACTGGGTCATCTCTCACACCGGAGGAGGTCTCTATGTCCCGCCGCATTATGTTTATGCCTCATTCATCTACATCCACTGTGCCTGCCTCTACATCTATTACTATCCACATTGACCTCAACCTCCCTTCTTCAGTTATCTCATTTTTTGGTCAATGTGCATCAATGGTTTATCGTCCTTGGATTCTTGACTATGGGGCCACTGATCACATGACTGACACCTCCAATTTATTTTTTCATTATTTTCCTTGTTCCGAACAGGACAAGGTTCGTATTACTTATGGGTCTCTTTCCTCTGTCTATGGAGAAGGGTCCATCCTTTGTTCTCCTACATTGTCTTTCGAATGTTCTTCATGTTCCTGATTTTTCAATGAACCTTCTCTCTATTAGCCATGCTACCACTGCCTTGAATTTTAAAGTGACTTTTTTCCCTTCCCATTGTGTGTTCCAGGATCTGGTGACAGAGAGAATGATTAGTCGTGGTAGGCTGCATGGTGGTCTTTATTTGCTCGATGATGATATTTCCTCGGTTGGTTAGGCACATCAGATTGGTCCCTCTACATCTTTCCCTGAGCTTTCTTTTTGGCATAGGAATTTAAGCCATCCTCCAGTTGGCACTCTTAATAGAAATTTTCCTAGTTTATTTAAGCATTGTAATTCGAAATATTTTTTCTGTGATGGTTGTATTTTAGCCAAGCGTACTCCTCCTGTTTATTCAAGCTTAAGTAAGGGAAGTTTTACTCCTTTTCAGATTATTAACTATGATGTTTGGGGCCTGCCCTAATTATTTTTGTTTTGCATTTTCTTTGGTTTGTTACTTTTATCGATTGTCACTCACATGCTACTTGGGTTGATTTGATGAGTCATAAAAGCAAGGTTTTTCATTGCTTTCAACTCTTTTATATCATGGTTTCCACTTAGTTTAATACTCAAATCAAAATACTCCGTAGTGACAATGGTAAAGAGTATCTTGAGAGTTTGTTTCAAACTTTTGTTGCTGCCTAAAGCGTCATTCATCAGACAAGCAACGCTGACACTCCTCCTCAAAATGGTGTGGCTGAATGCAAGAACTTGCACCTTTTAGAGGTTGCTTATGCCCTTCTTTTTTAGATGAATGTGCCCACTTTCTTCTAGAGTGTGGCTATGCTTACTACTGTCCACCTTATAAATCACATGCCTACCCGGAAGCTGGACTTTCGGTATCCTACCGTAGTCCTCACTAGTTCTTCCACCTTTGTTGTTCCGCCGAGGGTGTTTGGCTGTGTTTGCTTTGTTCGCAGCCACCAGCCCCATGGCAAGTTAGATCCTCGTGGTTTGAAATGTGTTTGTGGGTGACCTTGCTACCTAAAAGGGTTATAAGTATTATCACCCTCCTTCCCATCAGTTTTTTTGTCTCCATGGATGTTGTATTTCATGAAACTTGTACTTATTATGATCAGGCACTTCCAAGAAACATTGTTGTTTGGTGAAGATGTGCCCTCTTCCTTTATTCCTTCTTTGAATGCTCGTCCTTCTATCTCTTCAGTTCAGAGGGAGAAGCATTCTGCTCAGGGGGAGACATCAGGTGAGGCCCAGCCTTCTCTGGATCAGGCTTGAAAAAGTGTATGTTCCCCGGAATCGTGAGCACACACCTACTGTGGCAGAGCAGCCTACTGCTCCTACTTTACATCCTGATCCAGATCCAGATCCTAGTCCTGGTAATACTTTATCTTCAGATTCCCCTATTATTACTGTTATTTCTGCTTCTAATCCCTCACTTGCTTTACCTATTTCTGTCGTATAGTTCTCTTTCCCTTCATACCGTGCTTTTGTCTCCTCTTTGTATTTTGTTTCCCTTCCCAAAATTGGTAGGAAGCAGTCAAAGAACTGCACTGGAAGGTTGTCATGATTGAGGAGATGCATGCCCTGGAGAGAATACTTGGGACATCGTACCTCTTCCTCCACAGAAGAAGATTTTCAGTTGCAAGTGGGTGTTTATAGTGAAACAGAACGCGGATGGGAGTATTGACAGGTACAACGTCAAGCTGGTTGCTAGAAGCTTCACACGAGCTTATGGTCTTGACTATCAGGAGACGTTTTTTCCTTTTACAAAGATGAACACTATCCGGGTGATACTTTCGTGTGCTGTGAACCTGGGCTGGGAACTACAACAACTGGATTTCAAAAATTCCTTTCTTCATGGGAAGCTGACAGAAGAATTGTATGTGGATGTACAACCTGGGTTTGCTCGTACTACTACTACGGGGAAGGTTTGCAGGCTCAAATGAGAGTTATATGGGGTGAAACATTCCCCCCGTGGCTGATTTGGACAATTTCACAAAGCAATAATTTCTTTTGGATATAATTAGAGTAATGCGGACCACACCTTGTTCACTAAGCAATCTGGGTCCAAGATTGTTGTTCTTATTGTGTATGTTGACGACATTGTGGTTAAAGGAGTGACAGAGGAAATTTCTTGCAAATTTGAGATCAAGGACTTAGGAAAGTTGCATTACTTCCATGGGATTGAGTTCGCCCATTCTACCAAGGGTATCGTTCTTTCCCAGAGAAAGTATACTGTGGATCTTTTGAGACAGAAGTGCTCGATTGTAGGCCTGTAGATACTCCTCTTGATGTTAATGTTCATCTGTCAGCAAAATCTGGTGAACCAGTGGACAAGGGTCAATATCAACGCCTGGTTGGGAAGCTTATTTATTTGTCCGATACTTATCCGGATATTGCCTTTGCAGTTAGTTTGGTGAACCAATACATGCATGATCCATATTCCACACATTTGGAAACTGTATATTGGATCTTGTAGTACCTGAAATCAGCCCGTGGAAAGGGGATCTGCTTTCTTCACATGGTCCTATATTGATGCTGATTGGACTAATTCTCTTGATGATCGTTGTTCCACTACTGGATATAATACCTTTGCTAGCGGAAATTTGGTCACTTGGAGGAGCAAGAAGCAAGCTGTTGTTGCCCGCTCAAGTGCTGAAGCTAAATTGCACTATGTCCCATGGTATATATGAGTTAATGTGGCTCCAAGGGCTTTTGAAGGACTTGGGTCTCCCAGTTCCCTTGCCTATGATGTTGTACTATGATAGCAATTCTGCTATTAGTATTGCTCACAACCCAGTTCAACACAATCGCACCAAGCATTTTGAGATCGAGTGGCATTTCATCAAGGAGAAGTTAGAACAATGACTGATTTGTATTCCATTTGTTAAATCGGGTGATCGACTTGTTGATGTTTTTACAAAGGGTCTAAGTCTCAAGTTGTTTGATCCTATAGTGTAGTTGCGCATGTATGACATCCATGCACCAATTTGAGGGGGGAGTGTTGTGATGATGAGTGTAATATGGGTATACTGGTAAATCAGTCCATAGGGATATAATTGTACTTGTACTTCCTTTTCACTCATTATAAATAAAGATGGTCTGTCAACTAGACAGATTGATTAATTCCTTACAATCGAATGATCTGATAATTTTTTTACTTAGGCAGGACCTATGTGATGCTTAATCTAAAGCCCTTTGTATTCATATTGTGTTTATGAAAAATACTTTGCTCCTGGAGACAAGAATTTCTCATTAAGCAAGAATTTGTGTTTCCTAAACCACAATTAACCTTTTGTATATTTTCTACCTTGCAGGATGAGAAAGATAAGAAGATTAGAGAATTATACACTGAGCTGCAACGTGAGAGAAAGCGATATACTACTTATCAAGAACAACTTGATATGATTTTAAAAGACATTGAGGAACACACAGAACACTTCTCAAGAAGCATCAAAGATATAGTTCAGAGTGTTAGAGATATTGAATCTAAGAGGCAAGGGCTTTCACACAGCTGACGGCCTTCTATCTTGTTTTGTACCATGTCTTCTTTTGCACAATTTGTCAGGTTTTAGGTATGGCCATTGTTTCTTTTCCATATTGTATATGAACAACACATGAAGCTAGATCTTCGATCATCTCATCTGTACTGCACTGTCAAGATAGGTAAAAGTTGCTCTGGACTTGGTTGTGAGTTGTGACTAAACAAAGCCTCGTGAGGAAAGATAAAAGGAGATTGAGATTGGAATGAAGCATCTTCTATAGATGGATAGAGTAATGTCAAGTACATATGTTCTTATTCTCCATGGAAACGTTTTGGGGAAGTGGGAATCATTTGGATAAATTACAGAAACTATAACAATATACGGCTTTGTCCCAAAGAAAAGCCTCTAGTAGGGAGACTATGTAATTGTCAGATTGGTTTGTATATCGAAAGGAAGAGAGAGAGAGAGGGGGGGAGGGGAGGAGAGCTTAAGAAATAAAAAAATCTAGGTCTTAAATGTGCTATCTAATGAGTGAGCATTTGGAATGATTTTGTTATCCATTTTTCTCCTTCCTAGTTTTTTTTTTTTTTTTTGGGTTTCCAACTTTCCATTAGACATAATTTTTTTCTAAAGGCCACCTTAACTTTGCATTTTGGTTTCCATGGAGAACCCTTTGATTTTGCGACGGCTGAATGTGATACTAAGCTGCAAAGTGAAATGAGAGTGAAAGCTGAGACCTGTGGATAACCGTTTGACTTCGTTATCGTAGTTCATGGAAGGAATAAGGGCATGCTTCTAGTGTGTGCATATTGGTGAATTTGTTTCTCCAAGTATTTCATTTTAAATTTTTTGATTAGAGTATTTCATTTAACTTACCTTTTTTGTTGTAATATTTTATTTTTCTTTGTAAATTCTTCGTTCATGAGCTTAGAAATCGCTTGAGATTGTGTAAGAAGTCAAAGGTACTTTTTTTTTTTAATAGGTATATGTGATGTATTAAAGAATGAAAGAAGAATAGTACACAGAAGGCAACCCCTAAAGAACCTTCAAGAGGAGAGGAGAAGAGGTTCCTAGACCAGGTAGGACATGCCCTAAAAAACGAAGAGAAAACATCTGAAATGGAATGGGAAAATGCACATTTGATAACCAACGTTTGTGAAATTATAATTGAGACAGCTGTTTTTATACTGTCAGTTGTAACTTTACACAAGACTACCATTGCCATTGCAACCACCTCTGTCACTGCCCCACCACCAGCACCACACCTCTTGCAACATCTCCTCACTTTATCGCTTTCACTCTCCCCTCCCCCACTTACACCCAGCCCCACTCTCCTCTACCCTTGACCAGGTGACCAGCCCCACCCCACCCATTCACCTTGCCTATGCGGAGCCCCACCCCACACACCCTTTTGAAACATTCATACATGCCACTTGTTGTGGGTAAAAACTAGCCTCAGGGGCGAGTAAGATAGTCCCACATCGATGAGTGAAGGAAGGACCGTGGTTCTTTTAAGAATTGGAGTCCTCACTCCCTCATGAGGCCTTTTAAAACTATGAGGATGACATTAAGCTAGCTCCAGCAAGAAGCCTAACATGGAAAATATCATGAGACAAATATATCCCCTGACCTCATCATTGGCATCGTCCGTGGGAACCCTTGTTTGGGCAAGTAAAACTAGCACCACGTTCTTCCTTCATTGGGGGTTTTGTTGTAAAAAACTAGTCTCAGGGGCAATTAAGATAGTCCCACATCGATGAGTGAAGGAAAGACTTGTTGTAACCCAACAGTCACTAAGAGGTCGTGAATTAATTAGTCCAATTCCAATTCTCAAATTGATAAAAGTGGACTTGGCAAACCCTGTAATAGTTGTAGTTGCTCGCATACAGTATGCATACTTAGCCTCTCATAGACATTTCTAAGTGTGCACTCATTCCACATTCCACGCACTTCATACAGAATACAATATAAATACAAGCCACCACAACACATGTATTTTTATGAGGTTCGGCAATATACCTACGTCTTCGAAGTAGTGTCTATAAAGGCTTCGTATATACGCAATACAATACTTTAATTTCACCTACAGTTGGGAGCACCCACACCTAGTTTTCCCAATCTATAATTAAGAAGTTGCACATAGTGCCAGTACAATTTGCAGCACCCACTGCGAATGAGCACTCACTTCTGTTACTTAGCACCCAGTACATGATACACAATAAAATTGGGCTTATACAATATGCCTTATAGTCAACCTCAACCTCAACCTCAACCTAGCATGTGTATATCAATATTCACTATAGCTAGCATGCATACATCATTGCAGACAATCTGTGTAAAGTAAATCTAGGGTTAGAAAATCTTGCAATCAGTTGTCTATGATACTCTAGGAACCTTCACTGATCACTGGAATTTCCAACTTCACCTCTCAAGAGGAATTTGGTTCTTCAAGTGTTCACTGTCTGGCTTGATACTCACAAAGACCTCTCCATCATCTTCTTGAGCATTAATGCACAAGGAACCACTCAAACTCTCTTTTCTCTTCTTTCCTCTTCTGTCCTCTTCTTTCCTTGGTTTGTAATCAATATATCATGAATATAGTCCAACAACCTTCTCTACCTCACTTTACTGTAGTAAAAACTCTTGACATCAAGCAATAAAGCTTGTTCAAAGATCAACTAGAGAGGGGGAGATTTCTTCACCAAAACCATGGGAATCTTATTTACAATAGACTCATTTTTTCCTTTCATCAGGTAGAGGGCGAAATTCTGAAAATTTTGCAACTTGAATGGACCAATTTAGCCCTGTGGTTAGAAAGTTAAGACCCTTTCAAGTTGGACCAACCAGAAATCAGGAAATAGAATCTTTCCAGGGTGGCATGGGGTGTGTTGGTAGCACAGGGTACAACGCTTCAATCCCATCCATTGGATTAACTTTTCAAAAAGTTCCCCAAAGAACTGACCATTGGATCCGAATAATGGTTGAGTGATATGATCTATTAGATTAGCATCAGCGGTTGATGCAGGATCTGACGTGCCTAACGGCGTTGTAGTGCTGATGCCATTGATGAGCACGCTATCAATGTGTGTGTCACAACCCACCTCCGATAGGCCAAAGTATGTGGCATTGAACACCCACATCCAGTTAGCCTAACCCTCCAGGATCACAGATGCAGTACCTTAATTTCACAAATGCTACCAAGATCACAACTAAAATCAAAGTACGCTAATAAAGTTATATAATTACTACTGGTGATCCACTACATGATAAATTACAAATATACAAGATCCTTTTGTTAACAACCCACAGGTATAATATTTACACATTTCATCAATATATATACATCAAAATAAATAATTGAAACAATAGAAGTAAAGTCCATCAACATCCCAGTGTCTCGTAGACACAAGCCTCACAACCGTCATTGAAACCCAATCCTGCCCCAGCATCGGCTCCACCATCTAAAACAAAAATCCACAAAGGGGTGAGCTTCACAAGCCCAGTGAGGGGTGTGCATGCAAGCACACACAATATAATGATGCAATGCATATTTCATACAGTTACATATGATGTGTATAAATCCATTTGCTACACTACTTTCCTATTTCCATTACTAAGTCCATCATTTGGTATTTGTGCTACGGAACATAGGTGGTATCCCCTCCTCAGTACGTCGGGCTCTAGGGATACAAGCTCATCGCCAGCGGAAGTCTGTAGGTCTCAGAATCCTACACATCGGTTACCCTGTAAACCTCCAAAGGTAACCCCAACAGTCATGGTCCCGAAAAATCCCTCGATCACCCATGATGCATCTACCAATGAATACAGTACGCCGTACTGCGGATATAGTATTCTCAATAACATATCACCCCTTGGGATTAGCCAGTACCTAACCCCTAATGGAAAGGGATGTAGCACCAACGTCAGTGAATCCTAACCATATGCAATCTATATGCATCCTAATAATCCATAACATCTAATCATCCATGTGTGGCCATAATTGTAATACTGACCTTTGAGTTCACGGTACCGAAATCCTCCAATAGCCACATCGTGCCTCAGACCGTTAATGTTACAATCATTACCACTCAACTATAGCACTAGACATGAACAAAACCTCGATCACAACAATTTCGGTAAAACCATGCCACATCTGCAATATATATATAATTTATATAAAATATATCCAAAACAAGGATTCAACCACATTACACATGGGCGCATAGAAATGAAAATATAGAAACACTTCGTAAAATAAATTAAACACCCACTCACCTCAAAACCCAATCAAAAAGTACGATAGATTCCTTGAGATCAACTTCGTGTCCTCGCCCGATTGTTTAGGTTCCTAACCAATAGTGTATCATATTGTTAAAAATTTATAACACTTAATATGGATTTATATATGTTCATTGCTGAACCCAAAATAACTCCCAACAACCCACATACTAACCCCAACTAAAGCCTTGGAAAAGCCCCCCAAGCTACCCTTACCCATGGGTTAAATTTAGGTAAAAAGGTAAGGAAGATAACCCACAAGGGGTAAGGCATAAATCAGCAGAAACAGGGGCTGATCAGACCTGAAAATACTCCACCGGCGGGTTGCACCGGCTGGCCGCAAGAACCCACTGGTGGGTTAGCTGGGCAGCCACCAGCCAGCCTTTTGAACCTCCCAATGTCCCCTTTTTTCTGCAAAATCTGATTTTGCCAATGTTGCTGCTGTACATTGTAAGCCCAAAATTCGATTCCCTTTCTAGCCTAATTGATATGCCCTTGTATGGGGAGTCTTGTATGCATATGTGGGCAGCATACTGACCCAACTCTGGGATTCAATTAGCTAACCTAGGTATCTACACATTCCAATTTCAAAAATTCTAGGATTTAGATGGGAGTTTAAGTGTTTTAGTAGAATTGAACCAATTCCCCCTCTTAAACACCAAATGAGGACTGTAATGATCAGGTTATAGTCACTAAAGTCCCATGTTATCTCCAATTGAGCTCCATACTTGATTTTTGGAAAGAATTTTTGATAAAAACATGCAATTTTAATCCAATTTAAATTATGGTTTTGTTCTACTGCTGAAGTCAAGCTACAATCAACCTAATTCCCTCATCAATTTGCATGAATTGACCCAATTGTTGAAAGCTCTATGTTCTAGGGTTTACAGAGATGGTTTTCACGCCAATTGGGTCTCAGAACCCTATTAAATTTTGGGTATTCTTCTACTGGGAAGTTGATTAGAGCACAGGGATTTGATTGCAATCCTTATTGGAATGAAATCTCTAACCCTAATTACCAATTCCATAGAAATTACCCAATTTCCCCTATTATACTTGGTAGTAGAACTCACATGGGTAGAACACTGTCCAGGAGTAGCCTTAGGTACAGTAGCTCCCTTCCAATCTCCTCCTCATCTCTTTTTCCCTTCTCTTTCCTTATTCTTCTCCTCTTCTCCTTCTTCCTCTCCTTAGTGTTAGTAGCAAACGATTAGGGTGAGAAATCTCAGCCTAAAACCCTTTTTATATGGTAGCCAAAACAGACCTAACAGTCTGTTTGGCTAGGCCCTTATAAACCACATATTATAACTAGCTAGGTTATTCATTTATAACCTTACTTATGTATTACTACCCACTGATGTAAAATATGGGTTTTACTCCCCAAATGGACCTCTACACATGGTGTAAGTATGAGGAACAGTGTTGCAATGGAGTGGGCCCTATAAAGGAAAAGCCTAATTTTCTACATTCTGACAGTCCCACCGGCTGGCTGGTTGGACTTGCCAGTTGTAGTATTTTTGGCCCCAATTTGGGCTGTGTTGCTGTTCAAGGTCCCTGGTCCAATGTGGGTTGAAATTTTACTTGTATGCCCATGTTTCTTGATAACTTCTCAAATGATCCTGGCAGGCTGGGCATTGACAAGTGGGATCATTTTTTCCCTCCTGACACTCCACTGCTGCCAACCATGCCAGGCTACCTTCTTCTCATCTCCTTCTTTACCTAAGCACACAGTAGGAGTTAAATAAAATTAGGGTGTTACAATTTCCCCCTTCCTTAAAAAAATTTCATCCTCGAAATTTGTAAGGCTATTCATTGTCGAGGATCAATTATGTTCACTTTCATACCACTCTTATCCACTGAATTGCAACATCGAATTTCCACTCAGTGTTGCTAACATGGCCATATGTCTTAGTAGTACTGGCTGATCTCAGCAACATACATTGACACACCCATTGGCCATATTGGTCCCTTATCTATTCATGTCCTTAATTTCTCGAGAACTAAGAAATCAACATGCCACTCTACTCCCTATTTTCCAATATCAACCCTGTTATATATTCACTCATACAAATATTATTTCTATCTCACCCGTGTATCTTTATTAGGTACTCGGATTTGATCTCTGTAAAGATTTATAGAGTCCTAGAATTTCATATTAGTTCAGTATTAGCTTATCCACTGTTTCACTGTCAACTCTATGAGAACTATACTTGTGGATTCCATTTCCATATCATTTCTCCCAAGTCAAACTATTAATCATATTATAATATATCCCCCTTTTCTCTTTTTATTTTAAAGCTTCCATCAAATACAAAGGTAATATCCCATCATTTATTTGGATTCACAATTTTCGGGCTTCTGACCTCACTTCACCGTACATATACACATACTTAGTGAATTATTTTTTTTTAGTCCCTTCTTTATGCAATCAAACTTCCATACCCCCATTCACACCGCTTGACCTCTCACTACATTCAAGCATGCTAAGTATTCCCAATATTCCACCAATGTCCTATTATCCATAGTTTACTCTGATTTAAAATTTAAATCTTCACAATCTCAGACCTCATGTTTTAACTTTCATATGCTTTCTTCACATACTCAGACACATATTAATTGATCACATAATCCAGATTCTTAATGGCCCATAATGTTTTCCTCACATTCTTACCTCACAATTATTTTTTTTTAATATTTTTTTATCCTTAAATCACCCACAATTTGATCTTAGGTCTACTCACTTGGATCTGTTATCATTCTCACTATTCCACATTTTCGATACTGACCTTGTCATTCCAATCCGACATTGCTACTAATCAACCTTGAATCCATTGGGAGGAATGACATTGAGGTATCAACTTCCCAATACCATTCTCATTTCTTTATAAGGAGAACATTCTTACTACTTCATCTTATTTCACGACTCAAGGACAATCGGTGAAGCAAGGGGTCGTGTCTGGAATCATTGTATGAAATTATTCATGCAGTGTCAATTGTAATTAATATATCCTACTACTGACACCACTCTATCCTTATTTCCAAAATTTTACACACATGGTGTAGCTTTCATGTTTAGGTCATTGCGAAGTCCAGGTATGCTTTGTAACCCTTGCCTAACATTTTCTTCATATGAGGTGCCAATATCACCACCTTTTTAGCCTTATTCACATTACTTTGTTGGGTAGTAAGACTGCACATCGCACATGAGCTCTGTAGTCGGGTAGCCACTCTGTGTCCAACTCAACCATCGATCTCCTTCATATCTAACTTGCTTAATTGAGTTATCAAGTCTCAACCAAGAATGTCGATTGAATATGGTAACTTTTATCCCCACTAGTAGGATACTGATGATCAACTTGTGTGCCAAAATCTGTAAATTGTGCAGTTTAGCAGTAGGCAATAATGATACAAAAAAGTGATGCATCAAATTTTAATAACACATATGAGAGTGTTAAATAAATGGGATGCACCAGGTATTCAGTAATGCATATGAGAATTTCATCCATATCAACAACATACCTATGACTACCTCAGATGTAGTCTTGGCTCATTCCGCTGTCATTTGCGAAAACCCTTCCTTGCGTTCTGATACTTTGTTGTATCTAAACCGGCTGACTAGTATTTAATGTTGAGGGATTCATATATGAGTCATTTAACATCATCTGGGAGCAATATTTGGCCATATGCCCAAATTGGTTACACACAAAACATCACTTCTTCTGGGGACATGATCTAGCCTTATGCCCAAATTGATTACATCAAAAACACTGAGGTGAACCCATTTGCTGAGGTACCACTACTACTGGCCTAGGCTATTGTATTACTTGGCCAACTTCTGGTATGCTAAACTGGGGTGCAAATGGAGTAGTGTAGGCTCCTCTGATTACCTTGGTGAAATTTATGCCACCAGATGGTGTGTTTATTTTCCTTACTGCTTGAGCTTGATAATTTTCTCTCTATTTGTCTTCTACAGATTTTTCTGTTTGAACCACCTATGCATAGCCTGTAATTGTTGTGCCACTTGTCACACCCCACTCTCCGTACTAGGAACACTAACGGTGTGAGTAATACGCTTACCCATCTTACACCTCTACCAGGATCTCTGATACTAGTACCTAAACATTCACAATCTCACAACACCAAACCAAAAGAATAATTACAATGAAATTAGAGTATAACATAGTAGAATATAAATTAAATGAACATCTAGTGATGGTATATATCATTAACCATATCACACTGTGCCTTTAATAGGCTAGGGCATGCGGCACTGTACACCTCACTATTTCTAGTCAGCCTGTTTCCTTAGGATCTAGATTAGGGCAGATCATAACACCACAATTACAGTACTAAAGATCAAAGTTCATATATACATGCACAATTCAACAATAAGATATTTTACATAAGCTCCAGTGCCAACCAAGTGATAAGATATATATTATAATTATCCAGGTGAGAGTTACATACCTTACAAAAAGAGAATATTTATACAATTTACAATATCTCAGTAGTAGACTATATACATCAGAGTACATATCAGTGAAAATATATACATAAAAAGACATAGGAATAGTTTATCCTATTCCTTAGAAGAACTGGCCTCGGTATGCACAGTCGTCACATCCATAGTCGGGTCCATGGTCGGTTTCATCCTCGGGAAGATTGGCCAAGTAATCCATGGCCACTGTCTCATGATCAAAGCTGGCAGTCAATGGAATACCAACCTTGTCATCTAGGAAAAATAAATAAAGAGGGGTGAGCACGCCATGCTCAGTGAGGGGGTGAGGCAAACAAGCAAACAAGCAAACAAGCAAACATAATACAAATGATGCAATGCATGCTCCACACTTTATATGATGCTCATGGGTTCAATTAATAGTATACTACTTCCTAGCCCATTATGAAGTCTGAATCAGTGGTATAGTGCTACACAACGTAGATGGTATTCCCTACCTTGTACGTTGGGCCTCAGGAATACAAGCTCGTTGCAGGCAAGAGTCAATCAGTCCTGGAAAGAACATCGGTCCCTTGGCTAAACCTTCAGTTAGTAACCCTGGGCCATCAAGTGTACGGTATATCATACCTCACTACTATCCATCTTTGGGTACAATACGTCGTACCATGGAAGTGTACTGCTGATCAGGCAGCCATAGGTAGGGGTTAGTCAGTACCTATCCCCCTACTAACAAGGGGTTGTAGCACTCAGGTGGTGATATCCTAGCCCATAATTTCTACATGATGCATATCCAAACATCAACCGTTCACAACACGACCAATAACTGCCGAGCACTCACAAGTGTCCCGTCTTACCTATCTTACCTTCTTTCATCTGTCAAATTCGCCAGGGCAATATCACAGAAATAATATTCATAATATGCACACAACAATTTGCATGATATACAAGCAAAATAAAATATTTGAAAATTCCATAAAACAAGTCAGGACACCCACTCACCTTGGTGTTCAAATTCAAGAAAATCCGGGTTCTTGATTCAAGTATATTTCTTCTCATTGCAACTTATATTCCTATTTCAAAAAATATTTAAATCATGAATTACATAATAAAATCCTACATTCTACCCCAGCTTGTCTAGGTATAGTATTCTTATTCCCAATTTAGGAAGGCATTTGACTGTTCTTTCTTGTATATTCTAGTTTCCAATTCCTCCTTTAGTGTGAGGTTATATGCAGGAGACCACTAATAGACTCCTCACTTAGGTAAAGGTGTTCCGACCATCTCCACGGTCCTCAAGAATATATTAAATTCTGAACATTGTACCCTTTTTTCATGGGTTTTACTATATATATATATTTATTATTAAAATCTTATGTATAAATGTCCAAAACAAGGTTAGAGGTCTGCTGACCTGTTACACAACAATTCTTGCCACTGGAACCCAAACCAGTAGGTTACCAGGGCAGAAATTGGCTGGCTGGTTGGGACCTAACGGTTCCCTTGTTTTCTGTAGAATTCGATTCTACCATTAACCCTATTAGGTACTGCTAGACTTAAACTGAGTTTGAACTCTTTTTCTTCAGTCTAATTGAGTATACAAGTTTTAATTCCATAGTTTGGGTCTTCTATGACCCATCTTCTGGTTCCAATTACTGAGACTTGGGTGGCTAACTCCAATTCTGCGGAATTCCAATGTTTTTAATAGAAAATAAGGTAATCTTGAAGAATTGAGTACCCTTATCCCTAATTTTCTAGACTTTAGCTGCCCATGCCTACAGAAAGAATATTTCAACTATATAAAGGGTTCTCAATAGAAATTAGGGAAGAAATTCATAGAAATTAAATTCTGAAAATGCATTCTTACATTAAAATTTTAATGGCCCTTTACATAATAGTCTCAATCCATCTCTAACTCCTTAGATTCTTCTATGAACTGATGAAACCCTAGGTTCCAGGTGTAAAGCCCATGAATTTTGAAGCACTTGAGTGTCCCAGTGTTAGAACCTGGTTGACACTGAGGTAGATGGCTGTCTTATTATGGGTCAGTATGTACTACTTTGAAGGGAAATATTTGGCAGTTTCCACAGGCCAAGTATAGAAAGAAAATGGTAAAAAAAAATGTGGATTGGTCCCACACCTAGTGGACCAAAGGTCTCAATGGTCTGGACTACTGGTAGACTCGAATTGGGCCAAAAATGCTACAACCGACAGGTTCCAACCGGCTTGCTGGTTAAACTGGAAGAATGAAGGAAAAGTGTTTTAACTATGTGGGACCCACATCCCTACACCTCTGAGCCTCACAGTTACCCACTATGTAGGGGTCCTAATGTTGACCAAACCTAACCTAATAGGTCAGTATTTGGTGGGTCCATTAATGAGAAATTAATTTTAATTAGTTATAGTTCTAAGTTTATAAAAATTTAGAAGTACTTTTGGGGTGTTTTAAGTAATTCATCCAAATGGGCCCTAACGACCCGTTGGACTGAATTATAAAAGAAGGAAGCTGCTACTGTTCACTTCATTTGTGCATGGGCTGCTGTACTACTACTGTGTCTACAGAATTAAGGTAAGGACTTGCTCTTTAGTGTCTGTACTATAGGGTAGCATTTTAAGGTTTAGGGTTTCAGTGGTGTAGGGACTGCAATTGAGTCCCTATGAGTTGAATCCAGAACCTAGTGAGTAAAATCCCCAATTTTGGGAAAGGTTCTGGGACACAATTTGCATAAAACTCATCTATGTAAACCCTAGGACAGAGGTCTTTTAGGTTTTATGACTAAATAATGCAAATTGGAATCCAATAGAGGCTGTACAAGATCAGAAATTCTGTAATAAGCATGGGCAGAATGTTAATTGTTCTAGAATTGGAATTTTGGGATGAGTTGAATCTGATTCTCTTTCCAGATTTCAGCTGCTAAGTTAATTTGATAGTAGCAGATAATATTAGTTGTTTAAATATTACTATTACAGACCCAATTAAGTGATTAATTCTAGGGAAATAGCCCAATTCTGTAGAATTTATAAAATATGGGTAAATTCTGAAATATTTTGCAGAATTGACTGTATCAACTCTAGGTTTAGCTAATTAGATCCCAAAGATGGGTCATATTGAAGTCTAAACCCCATCTTTAGACCTGGTATGCATGACCAGAACCCTGGACTGAGAAACTAAACCCAGATTTGAGTTTTTGATGTATAGTACAGCCCCTGGCAGAATCGAATTCTACAAAAAGGAAGGAACCGGCAGGTCCGACCGACCAATCGATTGCTTCCCAGCCAACTTTCCAGTTGGGTGATTTTAGGTATGATCAACCTTAATTTTTCTGCTGATATCCTACCCCTTAGTGGGTTATACTACACCTTAAGTGGGTTATGCTACTTTATTTGGCCCTACAAGGTGGGTCAATTTGGGGCATCATCGAGGGTTGGAAAGTAGGGTCTGTATAGGGATTAGTTAGGGCTTGTACAAGTTCAATATGGAACATGTACAGAGGTATTCTAGGTGTTACTGATCAGTCCCTATTAGGATTAAGTCATACCCTACCCTTGTGGATTATGTCCCTTACCTTCTTACCTAAAATTATCCCTATGGGTAGGGGAAACTTGGGGACTTTTCAGAGACCTTAAATTAGGTTGGTACATGGGATTTTGGGAGCTGTTTTGGATTTAGTAGTGAACTAGTATTGAGTTATATTAAGTGTAGGTAGGTGTTATAAATGTTTAACATGATAATACACCTTTGACTAGGAACCTAAACTTATTAGGCGAGGACACGCGATTGATTGCGGGAGATCCTATCACACTTTGTGATTCGGGTTTTGAGGTGAGTGGGTGTTTGACTTATTTTGTGGATTCTTTCCATATATTTTTATTTCTGTATACTTATGTGTAATGTTGTGCTAACTCTGTTTTAGATTTATTTTCTATTAAGTTATACACATAAATTACACATATGGCATGTTTTACCAAGATTGCTGTGACCGTGGTTTTGTGGATGAGTAGTTATAGAGATGAGTGGTAATGATTGTAACATCGACAGTCTGAGGCACGATGTGGCCAAGGGGGGATCCGATACCATGGGCTCAGAGGTTGATATTACAATGATGGCCACTGATGTATGATTGGTTGCTATAGATGTTATTGATGCATGTAGAATGTATATGGTCAAGACTCACAGACCCTGATGCTACACCCCTTGCCAGTAGGGGTTAGGTACTGGCTAATCCCAAAAGGGTGGTAGGTTATTGAGAGTACCATACCCGCAGTACGACGTACTGTTCTTAGAGGTGGATACAACACAGGTGACCGATGTGTAAGATTCCAGAACCTGCAGACTTTCACTTGTGAGCTTGAATCCCTGTAGCTTGACATACTAGGGAGGGGATACCACCTACGTTGCATAGCACCCATACCAGATGATGGACCTACTAATGGAAATAGGAAAATAATATAATAAATGGATTCATTTGCATTATATCTATATTTTCTTTGCATTACATCATCTGTTGTGTGTGCTTGCATACACACCCCTCACTGGGCTTGTGAAGCTCACCCCTCATTGATTGCTATTTTTAGATGGTGGAATCGGTGCTGAGGCAAGGTGGAACTTCAGCGACGGTTGTGAGGTTTGTGTCTACAAGACACCAATATGCTGATGGACATCACTTTTGATATTTGAGTTATTTCTTTTGATGTATGTATTGGAAAGATATGTAAGATGTAAATATTACACCTGTGGGTTGTTTACAAATGAATCTTGTATATCTATAATTATCACTCTAGTACATCATCAGTGATATTTATATGATTTTATTAGCATACTCTGATTATAGTTGTGATCTTGGCGGCATTTGTGAAATTAAGCTACTGCATCTGTTATCCTGGTGGGTTAGACTGACTGGGTTGAAAATCCAGTGCTGCATACCTTAGCCATATTTGAGGCAGGGTGTGACACTAGGGTTCACAAGGACAAAATTTTAACAAACTGAATCTCTGGAACTTCTCCTGGGTTGGGGTTTTTCCTACTGGAAGCAATACCCTGCACAGGGTTTTCCTGGCTATCCCCAATTGGGTGGAACCTCAAACCCTAGTAACCCAATTCGACCTAACTTTCAAAATTCTCACCAAGAGTGGCACAATAGGACTCACCTGTGAACAATGTTGATCCAAAAGCTGCCTGAGGTAAATAAGCTCCCTTTCAATCTCTTCTTATTCCTTTCTTTCTTTCTTTCTCTTTTCTTCTTCTTCTTCTCTTCTCTTCCTTCTTTCATTTTTTGTACTTAATAGTAGGAGTCGACTAGAGTGAGTAAATCCCCACCCTAAACCCTTATAAGACTATTTATAGCCCAGCCCAAGCTGGAACCCCCCTAATATTATATATATGTACTTAAATTTATAACTTATTTTTCCCCCATTTATTTTTTGACATTAAAATATATATTTCATGCCTTGTTTAGGATTCTTTACATAGAGGCAAAATGTAAATTTGCATAGCAGGGGTGTGGGCCCCACAGCATAAAAACCTAGAAAATTGCATATATTACCTAATTAAACTAATATGTAATTAAATTTGTAAATTTAATTTCCGTTTTTATTTATTGGCATAAAATATGTATTTTGTACCTCAATTAGGTCTCTTTCCTTAGGGGTATAATGGGGAATTGCACAACAGAGGTGTGGGCCCCACAGTGCAAAAACCCAAAAATATTGTATTCTACAAATCCAACCATCTGGCTGGTTTTGGCCTACCGGTTTGGGTGCAATCATACCAGCACTAATGCATCGGATCCCATCAGAACACCGCAGTTAAGCATGTTTGGGCCAAAGTAGTACCGGGATGGATGACCCCCTAGGAAGCTCTTGTGTTGCACCCCTTTTCTCTATTCTCCTATACTTAGTCTCATAATTAAATTTACCTCTTTGTCCACACCTCCGAATGAGTTCCCCAGTGATACTAGCAGGCTGAACAGGAGCAGATGGGATCACTTCTGCCCTCTTGGCACTCCCTAGCTGCCAACCATGCTAGCATTGGCTTCCTTTGCTCTTTCTTCTTACCTGTCCACAAGTAGGGGTATAGATATCAGATTAGGGTGTTACATGTTATGCCATTTACAATTATCCATGAATTACTTATAATAAGCCCAAAAGAATACCAACAAAAAATTTGGTATCAAAATATAAAAAAGACAACCAAGCCTCCCAAGGTGCCGAGTAGGCACAGGTGTTGCAAGCACAATTTGGGTTGTGCTCCTTAGCCTCTAGCATCCACCAGTCACTTACTCCATACTCGGGTCTGGAGGAAGCAGAGTCACAACCCAACGGCACTACAATACCTGCATCTTCATCTAATAAGCAACAAATACGTGGGGTGAGCTCCAACTAGCATAGTAAGGGGTGGGGTTCATACACAAACAATACACAATAATTCATGATGTCATGAGTACAAAATTAAACACATAGGCCATGATGCAATTCATTTGATTATTAAACTACCTAACATACAACTAAGTCAGTTCATGCTACTATGATCCATTAGGCTGTATCATTGGTCTTGAAACTTGCACATCGGTCACCCAATTATACAAACCTTAGTTGCGATTAGGAGCCTTTCGGTTCTGGAATGCGACCATCAATCACCCAACAAACCCCTAATAAACCTCTCCTGGTAGTCATGACACCAAAATCACCATCGGCCACGCCGAATGATGAGCATATTTATGTGTGAAATCTTAGGTCGTAAAGCATGCATTTTACACATTTAGAATGGAGCTACCTTGGGTTTTACTCTCTTTTTGTTTTGCTCGAGGACTAGCAAAGTCTAAATGTAGGAGAATTCTAATGAGCACATTTATATATGAAATCTTAGGTAGTAAAGCATGCATTTTACACAAGTAGAATGGAGCTACCTTAGGTTTTACTCTCTTTTTGCAGATTTTGAATTTTAAAGGCCTTAAAGACTATCGAGCGCTATATCTCCAATTTTACATGTAAAGAAGTCCTATTTCTTTTCATAGTAGTGAAGAGGACGAAATTCTGAGCAACATGGATGTGTTCAATTGGAAGTACACATCCATTTGGTCAGTCATACAAGTGATTATTCTTTTCGGGCCAGAAAAAGAATAATGGATCAGAACTGAACCGAGATACAGAACCAGCCCGTCTACAGTTGTCCCAAGGGTACAAGAAATATTTCAAATGCCAACAAGGATCAATGGACCACACCCTTAAGTGATTGAAGATTCCTTTTTGGTAACAACAACTACCTAGCATAGTTAGTGAGTTGATGTGTGCAAAATCCCTTGCTTATTAGGAGGTCTTAAGTTCAAACCTTGGCCACTATTTTTTGGAGGTTTTTTTTTTGAAAGATTTTATCTCTCCTACTCATCAATTAAAGGAGGTCGGCCAAGAGGTTGTGCGCAAGTTTAAAGAAGAGAGAGAAAATAAAGAGAAAAAATAGGAAAGAAAAAAAAAAAGACAAGGGCATGGATAGAATTTCCCATTAAAATAGAATATTGTTCAAATCCAAGCAAGAAAAATCGGCCAGGGGGCATTTCTTGAGTAAGAAGAGAGAGAAAAAGGAAAGAAAAAAATAGAAGAGAAAAAATAGGAAAAAAAGGTAAGAAATAAAAAAACATTCTACTTCCTACGATTCTCTATCTTCTCTCTCCTCCACCTCACCGCAAAATCGTCCAAGGGGATCCACCCTTGGATGTCTTTCTCTCTCTCCTATTCCCTATAAAAGGGAGTCCACAAAACCCTAAAGGGTTGTCCCTTTCTTCCTCTCTACTTCTCTTCTTGGGTTTTTTTTAGTTGCTCTTTCTCTCTTTCTCTAGCTCTAATTCTATGTTATTGCTTTTAAGTTCTTTTTATTCAATTAATGCAAGCACTTTTGTTTTTTATTCAGTCTCTTATTTTTATTATTTAAGCAATTGAAGTTGTAATTTTCAAGTTCCAGTTCTAGGCTTAGTCTAGGTGACAAGAACAAGTTATGGAGCATGTCTTTCAAGTTCAATTTTTCTCTTCAGATTTGTTTTCTCTAGTACTAGAAATTTCAGATTCGGTTTATTCTAGATCTGACTTTTAGTACTGGTAGTATCTCAAATCAATCAAGTTTTCAGTTCAAGTAAGTAGGCTCCTTTAGTAGTCTTCTCACCCCCTCTCATTCCCTCGTCTTACTATCCCTTCATTATTAAAGTAGGATTTAAATATCATTTTTTACTTTGATGCTTTCCCTTTCCCCCAAGGTCTTTGGCTAGATGCATGTGTGGCCCAATTGCATTTACCCAGCCCTAGGCAGCCCAACCTCGTTAACCCGGGCTCAGGTGGCCCAATTTCATTAACCAGGCCCCAAGTGGCCCAATTTCATTGATCGGGCCCTAGGTGGCCCAATTTCATTGACTCGGCCCCAGATGGCCCAATTGCATTTACCCGGCCCCAGGTGGCCCAATCTCTTTGTATCGGCTCTGAGTGACCCGATCTCGTAGACCAAATTCCCTGAATTGGCACATGCGAAGCCTAGTTAAGGAAAATCCAAGAATCAAATGTTTTTGCCTATTACAAGATTAGAAGAGCAGTGAATTCCTCCTTTGTAACATTCGGTCCCAGATAGTCCAGATTGGTTAAAAAAACCCAAATTGGAGACCAAATTCCCTGAACTGGCACATGTGAAGCCCAACTAAGGAAAAGTCAAAGATCAAAATACTAACATCTTTTGTAGGATTGGAAGAGCAGCGAATTCCTTTCCTACAATCAGCAACCCAGGTAAGTTCTAAAACTCTAAAGTAGTTGAGAGATATTATCTATTGCATTTTTCAACTCTGTCATTAATGAGCAAGATGACGGCAGTACATGCTTCCGGTGACAAAATGTGGTCATTCTTTTCTTTGCTCTTCGGTCGTTGGCACAGGCCTTAGCCAAAGAGTGGCATTATGTAGACACCCAATTTTGTCACTTTCCTCCGACTATGATGAAATGTGGATCTTAGATGCGACCTTTTGACTTCTGATCAACAGAGAAGATGATTGACTGAGAAAACCCGAAAACATTCCCCACCTGCCTGAAAACCTTGAAAACCCCACGCGGGAAGGAGGAGGGTCCAATTTTGACCTTTCATATACAAAAAAATCTGGTCAAGATGATCGTACAAATGGATAGTACTCAAAAATATGATTTCGATGATATATGGTACATCAAAATCAAACCATCGGATTGCCCGCAACCTCCCCTAGAAAATCAAATTTTTCCTCGTGCATGTCTGCACACCAACCAGGCGAGCCAGCTAGCCAGCACAGCCAACCTGCCAGCCTGCCAGCTAGTCAGCTAGTCAGACCCATCCTGCCAGCCTGGGCACCCCCGCTACATGACCTATGCGCCCCCGCCACATGGCCTGTGCCCCCCCACCGCATGGCTTACGCCCCCCACCGCACTCTAAGTGTGCCCTTGCTGCATGGCCTACGCACCCCAGTTGCCTTCCTACGTGCCCCCACCGCATGGTCTGTGTGCCCCCACCGCACACTGTGCATGCCCCTGCTATATGGCCCTACGCACCTGCCTGCTTGCCTCATGCACCTTACCTGCACTATGCGTATGCTACCCTACACAGTTCAGCCTGCTCCATGCGCTATAGGCTGCACACCCATGCCAACCTCCCTGCACACCCTTATGCCTAGCCTATGCCCAACTACACACCATTACCCGCACACATTGTGCACATTGCCCGCACATCCATGCCAACCTCCCCGCACACCCTTATGCCTAGCCTATGCCCAGCTACACACCATTACCTGCACACCCATGCCAATCTCCCCATACACCCTTATGCCTAGCCTGTGCCCAGCTACACACCATTACCGGTAAACACTGTGCACATTGACCATACACCCATGCCAATCTCCCCGCACACCCTTGTGCCTAGCCTATGCCCAGCTACACACCATTACCCGCACACACTGTGCACATTGCCTGTAAACCCTGTGCACATTGCCCGCACACCCTGTGCACATTGCCCACATGCCCCATGCATTTCAACCCAACCTTGTGTGTCACCATCAATGGCAGGGATTGGTGTTCCCTTGACCTGATGGGTGAAGAAATTCCCTCTTCACCCACTTAAGACCAAAAACCCCTTTTTTACTAAGGATTTTCTCTCCAAGAACCCACTTTTTACCCATTGGACAAAAACCTTCCCCCACCCATTTTGGTCCGAGGACCTCTTTTACCCAGTGTATAAAAGCCCTATTCCCCCACTTTAGGCAAGAACCCTTCTTTCGTCTGTTGGATAAAGATATTCCCTCATTCCCATTGGTTGAAAAAACCTATAAATACCCCCTCCTTTGGATTTCACATACCAAAACCCCACCTCACTCCCTTGTAGTGAAACTCTCTTCCCCTTCCCCTCTTGATTTTCTTCGGGTCTTCAGAGCGATCTTCGTTAAGATCCAAAATCTTGTTCGGATCTTTGAAGTGTTCTTCGGGACTTTGAAGATCTTCAATCCAAGTTTTTAGTCCGATCCAGTTTTTTTCTAAAAGTAGTATGTTCTTCAACCCCCTTCTTTGGGTGTTCTTGAGTTTTACCCAAAGTAGAAACCCCCCCTTTGAGGTTCTTTGGGTCTACGGAGAGATCTTTGTCAAGATCCAAAACTCTGTTCAGATCTTCAAAGTGTTCTTCGGGGCTTTGGAGCTGTTCAATCCATTTTTTTGGTCAATCTGTTTCTTTCCAAAAATAGAAAATCCTAGCGGAAGCCCAGTCCGAGTGCCCCTAGAATCTTTTAAAAAATAGCCATTCCCAATGGAAGCTCTGCCAAAGTGCCACTATCCCCAGCGAAAGCTCTATCGGAGTGCCACCTCAGCCTAAGCCCAGAAATAACCTTCCCTAGCCGAAGCTCTGTCTGAATCCAAACCCAAAAGTAGCCATTTCTAGCTAGAACCCTGTCCGAATACCATCACAATCAGTATCTCTCAAGAAAGGAAGTTAGAGGTCAAGACCATCTTCCCGTGAGCTAGGAGAATCCGAAAGATAGTTCGAGTCGGTACTAATCAGGGGCCCACCCCTCTTGACTCGAAACAAGAGTTAAGTTCAGGTATAATTTCTCAACCAACTTGTCATAATATAGACTTTATATAGACCTTGTTTTAGTATATATAATAGTTTGAATTCAATTAATGTATATATGTGTGGTAACTTAGCCATGCATGTGGAATAGTAATAATTGTAGAAAATGTTTGTTCTCCAGCATCTAGTAGGAAGATAAGTTGAATAGGGTAGATTGGGTGCTTAACACCTTCCCAATTCTGTAACCTGACACTTACCTTAAATCTCTAGACCAGACCAAATTTTGGGCCCTTTTCTCAGGAATTGAGCCCACCTCTGGGTCCTAGGCCTATAACCTTAGGTGGCAACTCCAAACCCCATTTGTATGATCCCGATCCCTGTATTAGACCATCACCAAACCCCCGTCTCAAATGATGAATTTTACACTCTTGTGAAATAGGCCTCCGCATATTTCCAAGCAGCAATATGGTGGTGTGGGGCCTGTAAGCAAAGAACACATGACATGAACCCCTCCCCTCATATGAAAGAGAAAGAGAGAGGAGAGAGGTCGGGATGCAAGTCCTTTCCCCCCAAGGGAACAGAGACATCTCATCATCTTCGATCGTTACCCTCATAGGGACCCCGGGTCACGACTAGGCTTCTGGCCAGATGGGTGAGCTCCTGGCCCACCAGTAGGGGCCCACCGGTTTGGACAGAGCCCCTAGCCTAATCGGCGAGCGTGACCGACGGGCGCCTCCAGTGAGGCCTATCAGGCTCCAATAGGGCCCAAATTTGTCGGGTAACCTCCTATAGTGATTTTAATCATGTTGAGATCATTGTACTTCGTTGGTTAAGATCCTAAAGTAGAGATATACAAACTCAACCTTTTTATGATAGGTTTTATTAGAAACTCGCATCATTGCACGCCGGATCTTGCTTTTATTAGGCGTGAACTATTGTACATGACTGGTAAGTGGGGAGAGGACATTGACTTTAATTTATGGAGTGTTTTGCATCATTTATCCTATATGTAGACTAGTCATGTCATCATTCTATTTGTGTGTAGATTAGCCATTCTTGAATGCCATTTGCATACTTTGCTGGTGCATTTTAACAATTCAATTATAATATGTGTTGTTGTGCTTTACATCTCAAATGCTTAGTGCTCATCATGGATTATGAGATGGATGATTTCAATTATTGAATATGATGCATTTCTAGATTAGGTGCCGTAGTCGGCTTGGAGATGAATGCATTGGTGGTGTTACACCTGTGCCCTGACCCGGTCTAATTTGAACTGTTGTGATAGGTCTCAGACCAGAGATTGGAAGTATAGCTGGGTTTTGGCTCATGGTCACCCATTACTGAAGGGGAACAGATGACCCCACGTGCTCATGCATTGTGTGCCAGTTCAACTGGAGGGAATTTGTACCTTCTGATCCCAAACGGTAAGTGACTTAACTCCCCACACATGAATCCCAGCACGCACCAACATTGTCAGAAGACTATAAGCACGGCTAAAGGAAACTACCCATGCGAGGCCAGCTGGTAGAAAATAAGCAATCAAGACAGTCTGAAAATAAGCCACCAAAAATAGCTTGTGCCTGAATCTGATGACTGTTTCTGGTGACCAAACAGGCTGCTGTCACGGTTTCGATGCCCGTGGATCTCGCCACTCGCATCGTAGACAGCCCCAGATGATCCCAAATCATCCTCCACACCTTCATCATGATATGAGCAATTTACAAGCCTAAGTAGATGGGTCCTTATGCTCTGGAAATCAGATTAACCTGATCGGACCAAATAGGGCTCAACCAAACGGACCCTAAGGCCCAACTTAACTTATAAGTTAGAAATGAGGATTCATTTCCTCATTTCTCACTTGTGCTCAATGCAGGAGAGGAGAAAAAGAGGAGAGGAAGAAGAAGAATAAGAGGAAGAAGAGGGGGAAAGGACTTACCTTGGTGCCGGCTGCCGCCTAGTTGCCAGAATTGCTACCAGAGGTAAGTGCAATCACTTCTACTACTCTCTCTCTTTATTTTAACCTAGGTTAATCTAGGTATAGATTTTTCTTGGTCCACAAACCATGTTGAGCTTAGGGAAGGTGTATTTCATGTCCTCAGTGCCATTACCAAGCTCAAACCAAGTCCGGTGAGCTCCGGCAACAAGATTGGCCAAATGACCAACTAGGGTTTCAATTGTTCGATTGATGTATCTTCCAAATGGCTTGGTGGAATTGGGATTTATTAGCTTAGAATGATTCTAGGAGCATCCATTACAAACTCCATGGAATAAATCCCAGTGATCGGGCCCGAGCCAGAAAGTCCCAATTCACTGGGCAGTGTAGTACTACCACCGGAAGCAAGCCACCGAAAACACTGGGCCTGCTTTTAGTGGGCTATTTCCGGTGAGCCCCTAAGCCCTAGGAGCTCCTGTCACCACCATCAGAAACAACACTGATATTTCCGGTGGGAACTGTCTGTTTCCAGTGACAATACTGTCACTGATGGATCTTGTCTATACACTTTGGGGGTGACCTATGTGGGTCCCTCCTGATCTTCCCGACATGTATTGATGTATGATTACATTTTGTCTCGGATAGCGATGCACACGTGCCCCAATGTTGAAATTAAGTTGATTGATCGATGGCCATACTTGAACCCAAACACACTCGAACATAAACCAGGTGAGAGAAGGTTGCTTTATTTTTGGGATTGTTTTATTATTATAGAACTGCTCATATGTGTAGGATTTTACATGGTTATTAATTTCTCAAATGATGATGGTATGCTATCACATGTTACATTTTTATTGAATTAGTATGAACTATTGTGGAGATGTGTGGTGGGATCCGGTATGGCCGAGGTGGTACCGGTACCATGATCGCCGAGTGTTTGTTGTATGTATGAGACAGAATCCGGCATGGCTGAGGTGGTACTGGTTTCATGATTGTCATATGTTTGTTGCATTCATGCATTGATTATATGCATTAGAGTTAGTTGTAGTCACGGATTACAGTTATGGCCGATGTGTTACTGGTATTGCGTACTCTGGGACTACATTTGGAAATGGATGCGCTTCGAGGTCGATGATTAGTACCGGTGTTGTGTAGTCCATACTCAACTGTTATATGCATGCTAGATTAGGTAAAAGATCACGGGTTACACTTTGTGGTCGATGTGTTACTGGTATACTATACTTGGAGATGGATTACTCTGTGACCGATGTGTTATCGGTATCATATAATTCATACTAACATAATCATTATGAAGGCATGCAGCATATATGATTAGGTATCACTCCCTATGCTACGAACCCTTGCCAACAGGGGTTAAGGTGTTGGATAACCCATTGTGGTATGTTCGATGTACATTTCTAAAATGCCACACTCGTGGTACGATGTGATTGTTACCAGAGGTGGGAACTTGTCAGACGTGGCCGATGATTGGTACCGGTGCCATGACAGCCAGGAGGGTGAAATAACCTATAGGGGGTGAATAGGTTATACTAGTGGAAATTTTAACTCTTTTCGATGTATAGATCCCAAGTGTGATGGAAAATTACAAATGATGCGGAATGAGTAAAATAGGCACAATCACACAACACGAGATTTATAGTGGTTCGACTCAATCCGAGTCTAATCCACTCCCTACAAGAATTCTCTTGTAAGGTATTCAACTAGATCGCCCTTTTAGTACAGTAGGTAGGGAAGAAAAACCTTTACAATCTTTTTCACGGATAAGAGTATCCTTACAAATCCCCTTTATAGGCAGAGAGGCGCCTTTACAATCTCCTTTGCAGGTAGAGAGGTACCTTACAATCTCCTTTAAGGTAGAGAGGCACCTTACACTCTTTTAAGGATAAGAGGATCCTTACAATCCCTTAAAGATGAGAGGGTCCTTAAACAAGCCTAAGTACAATCTAGACTTTATGTAAAATAGAAAATGGAGAAGTGGAATAAAAGGGAATTACCTCCGGTGTGGTGCAAATGAAATATGCAATGATGATAGAATGAATGCACCTTTTTAAGTCTTCTTGATGCTTGTAATGTAAATGCCAAGATGTAGATGAAGACTTGTAGATGGTCTTGAGTTCCTCTTGAATGTAAAATAAAGAACTTGAACTCAAGAGATGATGTAAACCAATTCTCATTTCTAATGCTCAAATAATGCTTTTCTAAAGTTGGGATTGATTGTTAGTTAATAAGTAGCATTAGAGGTATTTATAGGTGAGCTTAGGATAGCATTTTAGGCAATAAATCTCATTTAAACGGTCATATTCTGGGTCCACCAGTCGACTGCCACCAGTAGCCGGTCGACCGTCAAGAGCTGTTGAGGTAAAATATAGCTGTTGGGGCACTTCCAGGCAGTCACCGGTTGACCTGAACTTTTTATCGATCAACCGTCTATGGTCTCAGATAGTTTCGGTCGACCGGGGCTTTCAGTCGGTCGACCGCCAACATGACAGACTGTTTTGACAGAATGCTGTCATACTAACCAATTATCAGTGTTTTGACCATAAATTTTTGGTCCGACCTCAGATTGAGCTGAGATTAGTTGTGTTGGAATTGCGACTCAATTTTATACAACTTCTATGAAGGTTTCATCTCCTGATACCTGCTTTAAGATTACCCAAAATGCCCTTGAGTTAGGTTAATCTGGTTTTCACAGAATTTCACTAGAACACATTTTTCCTATTATGTTCCTCACCACTTAGAGACTCTCCATACTTGGTCAAGGTATGCTCTATGGTCATTCTAGTATGATGCAATGCACATGCATGTGGTGAGTGCATATATATATATATATATATATATGTGGAAGTTACAAGTTACATTAAAAATGACCAATCTATCCTAGTGGTCTTCATCTTCACTTGAACCTTCCAGTCTTTAGCACTTTATCTTATTTTCTTCTTGTTTGCAATTCCATGTCTTTAAGCTTAATTTCTTGACATCTTGAAGCTTAAATTCTTATGATATTTTCTTCAAGCATTGATGCCAACTTGTTGATACTCTTCATTTGATGACTTCAATCTTTATTTCTTCGTTTCATTCACCAAATTCGATCTTTGATATGAAGTCTCTACAAAAAAATACTTAAAGGAAAATTGTGATATACCTTCATATGTTTGTTATCATCAAAATCAAATATAGGAGTGTGGGTATATTCCTAACAATCTCCCCCTTTTTTATGATGGCAAACAGATGATTCTCAAATAAAATAAATAATCAATTATCAATAAATTAGAGAATCATTTCACAATTTCTCCCCCTTTGTCAATAGTAAAAAGTGGGGTATTAAAAATCTCTATATTGTCTTTTTCCTATTTTAACCTTAACAAGGAGTGTGGGCAAAATAGCCCCCTCTAAGGGTATGCTTAAAAAAAAATATGGATGTAGTCAAGACTAAAACATGCTCCCCCTAAAAATATGCAATAAATGTCAATGAAACTAACATATATTCAAGCAAGATAGATCATTAAAAATTCTAAGATGGTTGATGATGCCAATCATTGCCAATTTTGACAAACATTCTACTGTTTCAAATATTCCAACAAATATATCTTTCAGAGAACCTTTTGGAGTAGGATATTTCATCCATTCTCTAATGATACCAAAATAACCATCAATGCATTATCCATCTTTTACTTTGGCTCTTTAAGCCAATAGAATCAAGCATATATTGGTCCCCATAATCTTAAGGGTCCATCCATGTTACGATCGAAATATCCCTTGGGTTTTCAAACCCTTTTGGGTGTGTGAGGTCTAAATGGTGTGTACGCCCTTTGTGAATCATATATTTCATAATGTGCAGGTGGTGTGTAAGATTTAAAATCTCTTTGAGTCTTATATGGTCTATAAAGTGGATAATACCTCTGATGTGTTTGTGGCCAATAGGGAGTATGTGGTCTAAAATCCCTTTGAGATTTGAAATTCCTTTGAGGTCTATCATGCCACTTGGAGGGAGTGTAATAATATGCATAATGGATGTTATTTCTTTTTGGAACTTGCCTTTGGTCATAATGGAGATTTCTTCTCTTTGGAGAAACTACATTTTCTTTTTCTTTCCTTTGAGGTGAGGTTCCACCATCATAACCAAGTCCTTCTTTATCTTGAGGACTTTTGCATTGGAATTCTAATAATGTATCCAAAGTCTTTTGACCTTTAGTAAATGTATGAAATATGGTAGTTAACTTTGAGTTATCCTCCTCAAGTTCATACATTTTAGATGTCAAGAATTCTATCCTCTTGTTGAGGGAAATAACCTTCTTTTCCAAATTAGACTTTTCAGTCTTAAGTTTCAAGCTTTATTCATATAAAGCTTCAAAAGCTTGTTGAAGATCATCATGATTAGATTCATTATTTGAAGTATCTAAAAAATGAGATTGAAAACTTACCTCTTGTTCTTTGTCTCCATAAGCTATTAAGGCAAGGTCTGTGACTTCATCGGAGTCACTTTCATCTTCATCCGATGAGACTTCCTTATCATTCTCTTCTTCACTTTCTTCATCCAATTCTTTGGATGCTCTGAAATCAATGAATTTGGGATATGCTTTCTTGAATTCTTCATAGAGATCCTTTTCATGGGTAAGAAGTGAGCCCATTAATTCATATAGACTTATCTCGTTCAAGTCTCGGGCTTCATTGATAGCAGTTGTCTTTGGTTTCCACCTGGTAGGTAGTGACCTAAGAATTTTCCTCGCCATCTCAAAGTTGGTGTAAGTCTTACCAAGTCCTTTCAAGGAATTTACAATATTAGTAAATCTAGTAAACATGTCAAAAATATTTTCATATTCATGCATTTGAAATAATTCATATTCTTGTATAAGCATATCTACTTTTGTTTCTCTTACCTCTGTAGTACCTTCTTGTGTTACTACAAGTGTGTCCCAAATTTCTTTGGCATTTTCACACATACTTATTGAATTCTTCCCCATTTAAAGCACTTTGGACGTAGATGAGAACCCAGAAATTGTATTGAAGAAGTACTAGATCATCGGCTGTCAATTCTGATTCATCCTTTGGCACAGTCTTTTCATTTATAATTTTGGTGATGACATATGGTCATCTTTCTATAGTTCTCCAAATAAGAAAATTATATCCACAAATAAAATTCTTAAATCTACATTTCCAGAAGGAGAAGTTTTCTCCATTGAAGTATGGAGGCCTTGATGCATCCATTCCTTTAGGTGGTTGATTAAATGTGATCATGGTCTTTGACTCACTTTAAAATAAATTAGTCTTATATATTGAGCTCCCGCTCTGATACCAACTAAAATAACCTAAAGGGGGGGTGAATAGGTTATACTAGTGGAAATTTTAACTCTTTTCGATGTATAGATCCCAAGTGTGATGGCAAATTACAAATGATGCGGAATGAGTAAAATAGGCATAATCACACAACACGAGATTTGTAGTGGTTCGACTCAATCCGAGTCTAATCTACTCCCTACAAGAATCCTATTGTAAGGTATTCCACTAGATCTCCCTTTTAGTACAGTAGGTAGGGAAGAAAAACCTTTACAATCTTTTTCACGGATAAGAGTATCCTTACAAATCCCCTTTATAGGCAGAGAGGCGCCTTTACAATCTCCTTTGCAAGTAGAGAGGCACCTTACAATCTGCTTTAAGGTAGAGAGGCACCTTACACTCTTTTAAGGATAAGAGGATCCTTACAATCTCTTAAAGATGAGAGGGTCCTTACACAAGCCTAAGTACAGTCTAGACTTAATGTAAAATAGAAAATGGAGAGTGGAGTAAAAGGGAATTACCTCCGGTGTGGTTCAAATGAAATATGCAATGATGATAGAATGAATACACCTTTTAAAGTCTTCTTGATGCTTGTAATGTAAATGCCAAGATGTAGATGAAGACTTGTAGATGGTCTTGAGTTCCTCTTGAATGTAAAATAACGAACTTAAACTCAAGAGATGATGTAGACCAATTCTCATTTCTAATGCTCAAATAATGCTTTTCTAAAGTTGGGATTGATTGTTAATTAATGAGTATCATTAGAGGTATTTATAGATGAGCTTAGTGAAGCATTTTAGGCAATAAATCTCATTTAAACGGTCATATTCTGGGTCCACCGGTCGACTGCCATCAGTAGCCGATCGACCTCCAAGAGCCGTTGAGGTAAAATATAGCTGTTGGGGCACTTCCAGGCAATCACCGGTCGACCGGGACTTTCAGCCGATCAACCGCCTATGGTCTCGGACAGTTTCGGTCAACCGGGGCTTTCAGCCGGTCGACCGCCAATATGACAGACTGTTTTGACAGAATGCTGTCATACTGACCAATCATCAATGTTTTGACCATAACATTTTGGTCTGATCTCGGATTTACCTGAGATCAGTTATGTTGGAATTGTGACTCAATTTCCTACAACTTCTATGAGGTTTCATCTCCTGATACCGACTTTAAGATTATCCAAAATGCCCTTGAGTTAGGTTAATCTGGTTTTCACAGAATTTCACTAGAACACATTTTTCCTAATATGTTCTTCACCACTGAGAGACTCTCCATACTTGGTCAATGTATGCTCTATGGTCATTCTAGTATGATGCAATGCACATGCATGTGGTGAGTGCATATATATATATATATATGTGGAAGTTACAAATTACATTAAAAATGACCAATCTATCCTAGTGGTCTTCTTCTTCACTTGAACCTTCCACTCTTTGGCACTTTATCTTCTTTTCTTCTTGTTTGCAATTCCATGTCTTTAAGCTTCATGTCTTGACATCTTGAAGCTTAAATTCTTATGATATCTTCTTCAAGCATTGATGCCAACTTTTTGATACTCTTCATTTGATGACTTCAATCTTCATTTCTTCGTTTCATTCACCAAATTCGATCTTTGATATGAAGTCTCTACAAAACAATACTTAAGGGAAAATTGTGACATACCTTCATATGTTTGTTATCATCAAAACCTACTATAGGAGTGTGGGCATATCCCTAACAGAGGGGTTATCAGGGATTTGCTAGGTGATCCAAGGATGCATACGGGGACTGGCAAGCTTCTATTCACAGCTAGGGTTTGCATCCCTGCATAGTCGATGATTGTTCCAAGATGAGGGATACAGCCTAATGTGCCGTAGTAGCATTTACCAGACTTAGTTGTATTGTTAGGTGGATAACAAAATAAATGAATTACGTCCTGAGCATCATGGACTATATGTTTAATTTCTGTTATCATACATCATAAATTATTACTGTGATTATTTTGTTTGGGTGTGCTTGAACCGCACCCCTCACTGAGCGAGTTGGAAAGCTCACCCCACGTATACACACTTTTTAGATGATGATGCAGGTACAGTCGTGCCCTATGGCTAATGACTCTCTTTCCTCTGGACCCGAGTATGGAGTGAGCGACTGGTGGATGCCCGAAGCAGAGGAGCATGGCCAGGACTGTGATTGTCATTTCTATGCATACACGGCACCATGAGGTGTTTGGCATATTTTTGGTGATTTTGATACGATTTTGTAGATGGTACACTTTTGAACTTATTATTTATAAGTCATGGATGTTTGTAATAGAATAACTCATTATGGATAATATTTTATCATTAGACATTTCCCTATTTTATTGATGATTCCGCTATTATGCTTTGATTTTTCTGCTTTTAGTTGGTTTGTGATGTGAGATTGTGAAATGTTAAGGTACTGCTATTAGAGATCCTGGTAGGTTTGTAAGACAAGTACGTGTCTTACTCACACCTCCGGTATTCCTAATGGTAAGTTGGGTCTACTGGAAGTGGGGTGTGATAGCTTGGTATCAGAGCGTGAAGCTCTACCTTAACTCATAATCTCAACCGAACCATGACTTGGAGAAATTAAGATTTAAAATTAAAATCTCAGAGATAACAATTTATGGAATTGCACAATTAGGAGACAAGCATAAGTGTTAAAGCCATTTTATTAAATAAGGAATTTGATTACATAAGCTTACACTTTTTCGTAAAAATAAAATACTGAAAGCTAGAAATCCTAACTAGCCTAAGTTTGGGAAACTCAAGCAACTAAAGAAAATGACAGAAAAGAAAATTCAACTAAGTCTAGAACATGAAATCTCAAGAGAAAGCATAAACTGAAAGGAAATCCTAAAACTACAATGGCAACATGGCACTACTCCTACTGATGCTGCTACTGCTGGTATTGTTCTTGGCCTAGAGCCTGGTTCTGACCATGTGTTCTTGGAGGTGGCATCGGTATGGCGAGGTGAAAAACCATCGCCTGCATCTGTGCCTCTAGGGAGGCCACCCTATTTTCCATAAGACAATAGTTTCTATCCATGCTCTCGAGGCGGATGTCCATGCTCCTCAGTAGAGTTGTAATAGTGTCCAAGCGGGCCATAACATCGTTGAGACCATAAGGCCTTGTGCCCTAGGAAGTAGAAGCTACTCTGGAACCCATAGCCTATAGGTTAGGTGGTGGGACACCACCAACCCGAGTAGCTCCTCTCCCTACACCATCGGCACCTCTACCAATGCCTCCACCAACTCCACCAACATCACCGGCATCACCACCCAGCTGATCCTCAACATCCATAGGCTGTTCATCCTCCTCCTCAGCAGGTGATACCTCATCCATATCTAGAGTCATCTTCCTCAGGGAGTCTTAGTTGAAATCTAGGACCTCATCACCCAAGCACCCCTCACCCTCCAAATTCACCCCGAAGTGAAGGAAAGACCTATTTGCACCCCCATGTAAATGCAGTAAGTCACATAAACATGCAATACGGATACCTCATCGTAGTGCCCACAGGTGGGGAGAACATTCAGTTGAACTGCTTGGCAAACCACCTTTGGAGTGGCAAGGTAGTTGGTTGTGCACTCCCATCCTCGAGCATTCTTGGTCAACATGTTGTTTACCTCTTGAAGAACATCTGGACTCTGGAAATCATAGGCTAGAGTCCGAGGAGGGTAGTAGAATAAATCCCCTATGTTGTCACTCATCAGAAGGTTGGCCAGTTGCCTCATATCAAAAAAAATCTCGACCCCCTTCACGTTGGAGGTGATCCGTATCTCTTCAATTCCTCTATTCATGCACTGGAGGTTGGAGTAGAACAACCTCACCAATCATGGGTAGTATTTCTTGTTGGGTTTCAAGATGTAGCACCACCAAATTGCCTCAAAGCATTGATGGAGGGGGAACTGTCGGAAGTCTCTTATCCTCACGTATTTTCCTAGGTCCACATTATGGTACTTGAAGCTTTCCCAATGATCTTGCTTAGTCATAGAGCGGAATAGGAGTGAGTTATACTATGCTTTAGTGGGAACAACTTGTTCCTCTTGTGCAATAGTACAACGAGTAAGTACATGGCATCCAAACATGCTTGCAATATGATTCCTAAGGATTCAAAGAGTAAAACCTAGTTTAGGAGATTGAAACAATGCTCACAGAGAAGAAAATCTCAAAACTAGGTCAGAGAAGGAAGAAAACGTACCTTAGATGCGTAGATGACGTTGATCGATCGTGAAATAGCAAGAAGGAAGTGGGGAATGAGTTGAAAAACTCTGCTTGGCCATTTCCTTACCTTCTCCATGAGTTAGATTAGGGTTTTGTGAATTAAACCCAATCCTGAGCCCTTTTATAACGATTTTAGGTCCATCGGAAACACTGGACCAACTTTCGAGGCTTGTTTCCAGTGAGTTGAAAAGTCCCAAATCAGCTTTTGCCAGTCCCGCTAGAAACAGTACTAATATTTTCGGTGGAATGGTTCATATTTCTGGTGAAAATGGCCCCTGTTTCTGGTGAACTATTTTGGAAATAAATTTTTTTTTATTTTCCAAATCTTTATTATTATTTGATTTCTCAAATATGTGCTTCTTTGGGATATGCATGCGATCGGATCCTAATAAGTGTGGACCCTACTTATACATCCTCTAACCCTAATTTTACCTTATGTATACATGTGGGACCCACTATATATGCATGCATTCCAATTACATGCAACCTTGTATATGTATGTAGACTAATCAGATTCCTCCATAGGAGTCATATCAAGTCAGAACACTCGGTCCCGATCCTAGTCACGCCCATCACCTCTTGCTTCCCCTACATGGAATCGGGGTAGACCCCATAATGCACCCTCCAGCTCTGCCAATGCTCACTACTGATGATGTAGCCTCCATCATGGATAATATGATTAGGGGAGTTGAGGAAAGACAGAACTAGTTCATGGTCGAGATTGATGATTGGATCTAAGTAGTAATGGGAGCTCATAGTGCACTGCCCGCACCTCTTACTCCATCGACACCCATTCCGGCACCTGCCAGATCAGCTACCCTTCAGACATCAGGTGGGGCACAAGTGCATGGGCATGGGTAGCAAAATGTACATGGGCATGTACAAAACCCGGCACCGGAGCAAGCCTAGGCATAAGTAGGGGCCTGGACTGACCTAACTAAGATGATGGAGAAATTTCAAAGGCTTAGGCCCCCATGTTTCTCGAAGGTGGGCCAAGATCCGTTGTATCCATCCAGATGGATTGGTGGTATGGAAAAGGTGTTCAGGCTAATGGGTTGCACCGATGAGCAGAAGATTTTATGTGTGGGTTATCAGTTGCAAAATGAGGTTGATGATTGTTGGAGTGCTACTGAGCCCATTCTAAGGGCGAGTAACCCAAACCCTACTTGGGCAGATTTCAAAGGGGCCTTCTTTGAGAACTATTTTTCGGAAAGCTTCTGGGATAGGAAAGAGAGTGAGTTCTCCCAGTTGGTGCAAGGTTGTCGGTCTGTGCTCGAGTATCAGCAATGTTTTGAGGAGCTATTCCATTTTTCTCTTGAGCATCTTAGAAGTGATAGGGCTAAAGCAAAAAAAAATTGAGAAAGGGTTGAGGCCAGGAATTGGATCAACCATAGTTTGGTTGAAACTGTAGACTTACGCTGAGGTGGTCCAAGTGGCCAAATCTATTGAAGACCGGCATAGAGATAATTTATTAGCCCAGCAGGGAACGGGAAAGAGGCCTATGGGGTCTACTGATTCCAGGGGAGGTGGCAAACCCTTCTGAGTGCCTTATATCAACCCAACTCTGGTATAATTCAGAAATCCCAAAGCTAGTCAGACTTCCCAGTCTTCCTAATCTAGTGCTGAGTCTTAGTCTTTAGGATCGAGCCTAAGGTGTTTTCATTGTGATCAGCTGGGTCATCTAGCGAGGACATGCCCCCATCGGAGGCCAGGTGATGCACCATACACTATGCCACCTAGGCCCTAGCAGACCTATGTAGCACCTAGACCAACACAACCCCCTCAAGGCCAGAGACCATAGGGAAGGGGTGTTTTCCATGATAGCCAAAGATGCTAAGGCTGCACCCGGTGTAGCGACAGGTACATTATTGATATCATTATTGCCAGCACATGTGTTATTTGACTCAAGATCCTTGCATTCATTTGTGTCACCGACATTTGCAAAGAAAATGGGAATTCCACCCAACGGATCGACTCAGTGTTTGGTAGTGAGTACCCCCACAAGAAGTGTAGTAGGTTTGAACTATGTATATGAGCCTTGTCCAGTGACCATAGGTGGACATGAGTTGAAAGCTCATTTGATCGAGTTGGATATGACCAACTTCAATGTGATTCTAGGGATGGATTGGTTTTCTAAGGGGATAAGCCTAAGAAACCTAAGAAGGTCATCATGTTAGCACTTCAGATGAAGAAACTGCTAGACAAAGGGTGTCAAGTCTACTTAGCATCAGTGATGGATACTGAGATAGAGATTAGGTTGTTGATCAAGCTAGATGTTGTGAGGGAATTTCTTAATGTATTTTCAGATGACTTGATAGGTTTGCCCTAGGCCCGAGAGACAGAGTTTGCTATAGACTTACTCCCTGGTTTGGCACCAATGTTAATAGCCCCTTACCGCATGGCCCCCATAGAGTTGAAAGAATTACAGGTGTAACTTCAAGATCTCTAAAGAAAGGATTCATTAGACCTAGCATATCTCCATGGGGAGCACCGATATTGTTCGTCAAGAAGAAGGACGGAAGTATGAGGTTGTGCATTGATTATCCGGAGCTTAACAAGCTAACCATCAAGAACATGTATCCTTTTCCAAGGATAGATGATTTTTTTGATCAGTCGTAGGGGTATTTTCTAAGATTGACCTTAGATCAGGCTATCGCCAGCTTAGGATCAAGGATAGTGATGTTAGCAAGATGGCCTTCGGATCAAGGTATGGGCATTATGAGTTCTTGGTGATGTCATTTGGGTTGACTAATGTTCCGGATGCATTTATGGACTTGATGAATAGGGTATTCTAGGATGTCTTAGACAATCTTGTGATTATATTCATTGATAACATCTTGGTTTACTCCAAGAGTGCAGAGGAACATGTTGTTCACCTGAGGTTAGTACTGCAACGGCTGAGGGAGAAGCAACTCTATGCCAAATTCAACAAGTGTGAGTTTTAATTGTCACAGGTGGCATTCCTAGGCCACATGGTTTCAGACAAGGGCATAGAGGTTGAACCAGGCAAGGTGAAGGCAGTCCTAGAATGGGAGAATCCCAAGAGTGTAGCAGACATACTTAGTTTTTTGGGATTGGTCGGATACTGCAGGGGGTTTATTGAGAATTTCTCTAGCATTGCTACCCCAATAACTTGACTCACACAGAAGGGTGTGAAATTTGAGTGGTCTAACACTTGTGGAAAGAGCTTCAAGGAGCTAAGACAAAGGTTGTTATCAGCTCTAGTTTTGACTATTCCGACCGGTATACGTGGTATGGTTGTGTATACTGATGCCTCCAAACTAGGATTGGGTTGTGTATTGATGCAACATGGGAAGTCATTGCTTATGCATCCTGCTAGTTGAAGGATTATGAGAAGAATTACCCAACCCATGATTTGGAGCTGGCAACAGTGATATTTGCACTAAAAATCTGGAGACATTATCTGTATGGTGAGAAGAGTGAGATCTTCAGTGACCGTAAGAGTCTCAAGTACTTCTTCACCCAAAAGGAGCTCAATATGAGACAGAGGCGTTGGTTGGAGTTGATGAAAGACTATAACTGTACTATCCACTATCAGCCAGGAAAGGCCAATGTGGTAGCTAATGCACTTAGTAGGAACTCCCAGTCACTGACTCTTGCATCACTAACCACCAATGAGCATCTCATAGAGGAGGCCAGGAAACTGGATTTGGAGCTACTAGTGGAAGGTGTCACTTTGTCACTATCGGCATTGGTGGTACAACCTAGTCTGGTGGATAGGATCATGGCAGCTCAGGGTACTGATGCAGAGTTACAAAAGTTGATAGCAGAATGCAAAGAAGGAATTCAGAAGGACCCAGATTTCTCTACAACTGAAAGCGGGATCCTCAAGTTCAAAGGGAGGTTATGTGTGCCTAGTGATGGTGATTTGAGAGACACAGTTTTGAGAGAGGCACACAGCTCTCCATACTCCATTCACCCTGGTAGCACTAAAATGTATAAGGACCTCTAGAGTTCCTATTGGTGGAAAGGAATGAAGAATGATGTGGCCATACAAATGTCTAAATGCCTTATGTGCCAGAAATTCAAGGCTAAAAGACAAAGGCCCCATGGTTTATTGTAGTCACTACCTATTCCGAAGTGGAAATGGGAGAATAATACCATGGACTTTGTCATAGGCTTACCCTGTACTCAGAGGGGTATGGATGCCATTTGGGTAGTTGTGGACCGTTTGACCAAGGCAGCTCACTTTATCCCAATCAAGGTCATATTTTCTATAGACAAGTTGGCCAAGTTGTATGTTGACAACATCATCAGGTTGCATGGTATACCAGTTAGCATTATCTCTGATCGAGATCTCAGATTCACTTCTATGCTTTGGACATGTGTACAGAAGGTATGGGTAACAGTTGAATTTCAACATAGCTTTTCACCCATAGACCGATGGTCAGTCAAAGAGGACTATCTAGACATTGGAGGACCTACTTCGAGCATGTGCCTTAGATATGAGTTACAGTTGGGATGAACACATTTTCCTTATTGAATTCTCTTACAACAACAGTTATTAGGCCACCATCGAAATGTCCCCATTTGAGGCACAGTATGGTAGAAAGTGCCAGACACCACTCTCTTGGGATGAGGTTGGTGAGTGGTATATTACTTGATACAGGCTACTAGTGAGAAGGTGAATGTGATTAGAGAAAGGATTAAAGCAGCTTAGTCCAGACAGAAGAGCTATGCATATGTCAGAAGGAAACATCTAGAGTTTGGAGTTGGAGACAAGGTGTTCTTACGGATCTCCCTAGTTAAAGGGGTGATCCGATTTAGCAAGAAGGGAAAGCTTAGTTCGAGGTTTATGGGACCGTATGACATACTAGAAAGGATCGGACTAGTAGCTTACTGGATAGCTTTAACACTAGAGTTGGAGGGTACACATAATGTCTTCCATTTATCCATGTTGAGGAAGTACATTCCCCACCCCACTCACGTCTTGACTTACATACCCTGTGAGTTGGATGAGGATTTTCCCTACGTGGAGTATCTAGAGAAGATTGTTGACCGGAAGGAACATGTTCTCCACAAATGCACCGTTTCCTTCGTTAAAGTGAAATGGATGAACCACCCCAAATAGGAAGCATCCTGGGAGTGGGAAGAAGAGATGTTGAAGCAGTGTCTTGGATTGTTCGATTTGCTAGGTATGTTCATTTTCGAGGATGAAATTCTTGTAAGGTGGGGGGAATGTTACACCCGTGCCTTGACCCGGTCTAATTTGAACTATTGTGATAGGTCTCGGACTGGAGATCGAAAGTATTTCTAGGTTTTGGCTCATAGTCTCCCATTACTGAAGGGAATGAGATGACCCCACGTGTTCGTGCATTGCGTGTCAGTCCAATTGGAGGGGATTCGTACTTTCCGATCCCAGATGGTAAGTGACCCAACTCCCCACACATGAATCCTGACATGTACCAATATTGTAGGAAGACTATGAGCATGGCTGAGGGCAATTACCCATGTGAGGCCATCTAGTAGACACTAAGCAGTCAAGACAGTAGACTGTCTTGACCACCAAAATTAAGCCATCGGAAACAGCCTGAGCCTAAATCTGGTGACTGTTTCTACTGACCAAACAGGCTACTGTAAGGGTTCTGATGATCGTGAGTCCCGCTACTCGCATCGTAGACAGCCCTAGATGATCCCAAATCATCCTCCACACCTTCCTTATGATATGACCAATTTACGGGCCTAAGTATATGGGTTCTCGTGGTCTGGAAATCGGATTGACCCGATTGAACCAAATAAAGTTCAACCAAATGGACCCTAAGGCCCAACATAACTTATAAGTTAGAAATGAGGATTCATTTCCTCATTTCTACTTGTGCTCAATGTAGGAGAGGAGAGAAAGAGGAGAGGAAGAAGAGGGGGAAAGGACTTACCTTAGTGCAGGCTACCGCCTAGTTGCCAGAATTGCTGTCGAAGGTAAGTGCAATCACTTCTACTACTCTCTCTCTTTATTTTGACCTAGGTTAAGCTAGGTATAGGATTTTTCTTGGGCTACCAACCATGTTGAGCTCGAGGAAGGCATATTTCATGTCCCTAGTGCCATTGTCGAGCTCAAATCGAGTTCGGTGAGCTCCGACAACAAGATTGGCCAAATGACCAACTAGGGTTTCGATCATTCGATCAATTTATTAGCTTAGAATGATGCTAGGAAAATCCCCTACAAACTGCATGGAACAAATTCTGACAATCGGGCCCAAGCCGAAAAGTCTCAATTCACTCTGTAGTGCTGTACTACCATCGAAAGCAAGCCACTAGAAACATTGGGCCTGATTTTGGTGGGCTGTTTTTGGTGAGGCCCTGAGCCCTAGGAGCTCTCTGCCACCACCAGTAGAAACAACACTGATATTTCCAGTGGGAAGTGTCTATTTTCAGTGGGTGTTTCCGGTGACATTACTGTCACTAATGGATCTTGTCTGTACCCTTTAGGGGTGACCCATATGGGCCCCTCCTGATGTTCCCAACATGTATTGATGTATAATTGCCTTTGTGTCTAGGACAGTGACGTGCATATGCCTCGGCGTTAGAATTGAGTTGATTGACCGGTGGCCGTACTTGAACCCTAACACACACGAATATAAAGGTGAGGGATGGTTGCTTTATTTTTTGGATTGTTTAGTTATTATAAAACTGCTCACATGTGTAGGATTTTATATGATTATTAATTGCTCAAATAATGATGGTATGTTATCACATGTTACATTTTTTATTGAATTAATATGAACTGTTGTGGAGATGTGTGGTAGGATTTGGTGTGGCCGAGGTCATACTAGTATCGTGATCCCCGTGTGTTTGTTGTATGTATGAGATGGAATCCAGTATGGCCGAGGTGGTACCGGTGCCATGATTGTCGTATGCTTGTCGCATTCATGCATTGATTATGTGCATTAAAGTTAGTAGTAGTCACGGATTACACCTTTGGCCGATGTTTTACCAGTATTATGTAATCCGGGACTACATTGGAAATGGATACACTTCGTGGCTGATGATTGGTATCGATGTTGCGTAGTCCATACTCAACTGTTATATGCATGCTAGATTTGGTAAACGATCGTGGGTTACACTTTGTGGCCAATGTGTTACCGATATCGTGTACCCGTGACTGTACTTGGAGATGGATTACACTTTGTGGCCAATGTGTTGCTGGTATCTTGTGATTCATACTAACTATATCATTATGAAGGCATGTAGCATATATGTAGTTAGGTATCACTCCCTATCCTACGAACCCTTATCAAAAGGGGTTAAGGTATTGGATAACCCATTGTGGTATGTTCGATGTATCTTTCCAGAATGCTACACCCACGATACAATGTGATTGTTACTGGAGGCGAGAACTTGTCAGGCATGGCCAATGATTGGTACCGGTGCCATGACAACAAGGAGAGGGTTATCAGGGGTTTGCTAGATGACCCATGGATGCATATGGGGACCGACAGACTTCTATTCATGGCTATGGTTTGTATCCCTGCGTAGTCGATGGCGGTTTCGAGACGAGGGATACAGCCTAATGTGCCATAGTAGCATTTACTAGACTTAGTTGTATTGTTAGGTGGATAATAAAATAAATGAATTGCATCATGAGCATCATGGACTATGTGTTTAATTTCTGTTATCAAGCATCATAAATTATTACTGTGATTATTTTGCTTGGGCGTGCTTGAACCCCACTCCTCACTGAGTGAGTTGGAAAGATCACCCCACATATTCACACTTTTTAGATGATGTTGCAGGTACGGTTGTGCCTATGGCTGGTGACTCTCTTTCCCCCAGACCCAAGTACGGAGTGCACGACTGGTGGATGCCGAAAGCAGAGGAGCATGGCTAGGACTGCACTTGTGATTTCTGTGCATACGTGGCAGCATGAGGTGTTCGGCGTATTTTTGGTGATTTTGATACGAGTTTGTAGATGGTATACTTTTGAACTTATTATTTACAAGTCATGGATGTTTGTAACAGAATAAGTCAATTATGGATAATATTTTATCATTAGACATTTCCCCATTTTATTGATGATTCCGTTGTTATACTCTGATTCCACTACTTTTAGTTGGTTTATGATGTGAGATTGTGAAATGTTAAGGTACTGCTATCCGAGATCCTGGTAGGTTTGTAAGACAGGTATGTATCTTACTCACACCACCGGTATTCCTAATGGTAAGTTGGGTCTACTAGAAGTGGGGTGTGGCAAGTGGCCCGTGGAATGGGACGCGGTGGCACTATGCAGTCGTACTATCTCATATAGAATTATGCGGTTAGGAATGACATTTCCCTATGCTACAAACCTTCCCAGCAGGGGTTTAGGTGTTGGGTATATCACTGGGGGGAAGCCCGAGGTTGTGTACCAACGGTGGCGGTTAGAAATATGCTCGGCTGATCACTAGGACAGTCGGAAACTTTGGTGATATAATTAGAGGGCCAACCGTATTGCATTTACTTTAATGTAGGGCAAGGCCCAATTTACTTTAATGTCATCTACTTTAATGTTGTTGAGGAGCAGCAATTTACCTTTTTGGGTACCCACGGCTGGCCTTCTCCGACAATTCTATGGGCATATCGCGGGTGGGGTTCGTGACTCATACCAGGGGTACACGCACACTGTGGTTATGAGTAGCACATAATCTACTACTTAGCATTGTTGCCTAGGTGATTTATTTTAATAAAAAATAGACTTTGCATGCATATAGGTTCATTTGTATTGAGAATGCTTGCTTGGTCCTTCTTTTCATTTACTGGGCTACTGAGCTCATCTCACGTGCACACCATTTTAAATGATCTTACAGGTTTTTTGGCTGAGGAGCTAGAGCCGGAACCCACTGTAGAATTTTCAGCTGAGGACTTGTGGGTCCCTGAAGATCTTGGGCATGGTGCTGAGTGCCCATATGAGAGCTATGTTGCAAGACAGCAACAGTGATACCCGACCCGAGATTCTTTTTTGTTCTTTGTTATGTTACCCATGTTGTACTCTGGATATTTAAATTGTATTTTGTATGTATATATCATTCCTATGGGCCCACATGTAAATGTACTATGTAACACAATTTGGGTGTCAAGAGTATTGGGGTATTTATAAGTATATACATACAAGACTTCCACTGAAATACAGATTTTAATTTCTTTAGATGTGTGTATACTGTGTTGTGGTTACTGCGTCAGATGATCCTGGTAGGTTTTGGGTTAACAGGAGTTAACTCGGTCATCGGTCCGATTCTTTGAGAACGGGATGTGACAATGGTGGTATCAGAGCACGATGCTCTATCCGCTCACAGCATATAAGATAGATCCCTATAGAATTTATAATAGGACCCGGGGTTGGGTAAATATAAAAGCTTTAAAGAATTAAATCCTGTAATAAGAAGAAAATTTTTAAATTCTTGCATTCCATTGCATGCACGAGTGTAGAACCTAATCAAAATAACAAAGGGCCAATTGGCCTAATCCATAAACTATTGATTGTTAATTCTAACAAAAATTTCGGTAGCATGACGGCACTATAATTAGAATACCAAAAAATTTCAAAGTTTACAACCTGATAGACCACAAACATAAACATAATAAACAAAATGTGGTGATCGACATGGTCATCGCCAAATTACAACAAGTTCACCAAAACAAATAAAACTATCCAAAAGTTTCCAAACATCAACATAGACACACGACCAAGTCCAAACCATAGAAAATGTATCAAAATATACAAACCACCATAGTTTCATAAATAGAGAGATAAGGGAATAGAAGATAAGGTTAGAAAGGAAAGAAAAGAGAAAATTGTTCCAAGACAAGACAAGAAGGGTCATCACATAAATAGGAAGGATCCACTGCTCCATCAATTATCATTGTCGACAGTGAATGTCTCCCCACCTTTAGGCCTCGAGTCGATGTGGAGGCGTCTATCATAATAGTCAAATCTATCATTAGTCAACTTAACCTCCTTTTTCACATAGCGAAAATCCGTTGCAATCCCTTTGGAGACTTTATCTAAGTCCTCAATTAAGGCTTGGAAGTCAGCCTCCAGCTTCCTAAACCTGTGCTGCAGTACAAACTCCTGTGCTGCAATCTCTGCCACCCTCTTTAGGATCTCTGCCTGCCTGTCCTAAAGTGCCCTCTCTCTTGTGGCACTCTCATCCAAACGTCTTAGAATCTTATCTTGTCCATATTTTAAGGCTCTCATGTTGTCCATCATACTCTGGAAATCAAATGCCCCACTTGAAGATGGTGGAGCTCTGAAATGAGGATCCACATCCCTCCTATCAAGAGGATCCTCCTCAAGGATCTCCTCATCATCCTTGTCCTCCTCATCATGATGAGGGATGTAGTCCTCATGCTCCTCACTATCATTCCCACCTTCCATACCCACATGCTCCTCACCCTCTGCTCCCTGAGCTCCTACCCCCTGAGGTTCACTCATATGACTTTGCAGGCCCATCCTTTGTAAGTTCTCCCTGGTGAACTTATCCGTGGGAGACTTTCCTTCCTCACCCCATAGGTCCTCCTGGATGTACTCAAAGACTTTGGTGAGAAACTTGCCATATGGGAATCCTACGTCATTGAGATGTGTCGTATGGCATTCCATGGTCTTCAACATGATATGTGGGAGGCATAAAGGTGAGGCACCCTCCTTCAAGGCCATGTGGATACATTAAGCCAGGTAGGCCGCCATGAAGTTAACTTGGTTTCTATGACCTACTCTGGGGAGCAGGATGAACTAAATTAGGAGTGCAAATACATGGGCATCTAGAGTGTAGGCTATCTCAGACAAGGGACACACTCTGCTGCCACTGATGGCCTTATAAATATCTTCCTACATCTTCAGACTCAAATCTGGGTCCACAACCTTTATCCTTGGGGCACTGTAGAAGTGGGTAGCCTCCGTGGATATGCCTAGGATCCTTGCCAACAAATCCACAATCAATAGAATGTCTACTCCGTTTACCCTGCTAGTAAGGGAGTACTCTCCATTCTCAAACAATACCTCCAGGTTGTAGTAAAAATACCGGACCAGATCCTCATAGCAGGGTTGGTCGGGGTCAAGCATAGACTGCCAACCCAATGCCATAAACTTATCCAACATTTGAAAACCATCAAAATCCTCCACCACCACTGTTTTCTCCATCATGACTGACTTTCTATAAAAGATTAGCCAAGCAACAGTCGCCTCTAAACTATGGAACAATCTCACATCAAAATCTTTGGGATTAGTAGAAGCATCCATCCTAGGTCGGGCTCGCGAAGAAGAAGAACTTGGGGCTGAGTTTTTACCCTTGGCGGTAGTTGCCTTTCTTCTCTTAGATCAGGAAGCTGCCTCCTTGCCTCTTCGTGAAGACATCCTAAAAATTTCAAGGAGATAGGTAAGTGTAAATAAACAAAGGTATGAAATGAAGGTAATAAGGAGTAGTATAAAAAGGGGGGGTGGATGGAGCACTAAGGTAAATGAAAATCAATGAAAAATCCCAAGGTGCAATTGCCATTATTAAAATGCATTGGTGTGAAGTAGTGAATTTTAGGGAAATGAATGAACATGTGGTAATGATAAACGAGGCAAGGTTTCCTATCAAATAGATGGAGATGGAAGTAGATGAGCATGAAGACCTTCTCAACACCTAAATGCAGTTAAATAAGTAGCAATGAAAAAAATCATAACAAATAATTTCTGTAAATTGGAGAAAAAGGGATGGAAACCCCAAAACAGTAACTTGAGGGAAATGGGGGTTTTTACATGGGTGAAATTGATTCAATCATGGTGGAAAATCAATGTATGCCTGCAAAAGGAATTATGTTAAAGCTATTTCACTACTAATTGATAGAGGATGGAGATAGTTGTGTCATTCATTCACAATGAAAAGAGAAGCAAATGAGAAACCCCCCCCCCCCAAAAAAATGAAAAGCCCCCAATCCAAAGAAGAGTAACTTCATATCAAAGAGGTGAAGCTTATGCATTAATGAATGGGAATGATTTCCCTACCAATGTGTGTGTGCAATGAGAATGGAGAACATCATTGAATCACCAAATTTTAGGAAAGGAAGTAAAATGAGAAGAAAACCCCAAAACAGGGGAATCTAGGCAAAATGAGATTTTACTCTCCATAGGTTGGTAAAATATGACCAAACACAGGTGAAGATCACAAATGGAAAGCTATATTCACCCACATTACTCCTATGGTAAGAAGAATCAACAAAAAAATTGATTTTGGAGCATATAAATATAAAAACAAACCTAAAACCAAGTTTGAGGAGAAAAGAGGAAGAAAAAAAACTTATTTGAGGATTGGAGAAGATGAGGAGAGATTTGAACATGAAATGGTTGGGTGAACTCACGAGTGGAATCGTTGGAATGGTCCCTCAAATGGAATCGTTTGAATGGTCCCTCAAATAGCCCTTGCTCTGAGTCTTGGAGAGAAGAAATGAGAAAGTGGAAAATTGGGATTTTAAAACCCTTTTTAAGTCGTCTCATTCACAATTGGCAGGCCACCGACCAGTTTTCCCCAGCCTAGCCTTACCCGCCGGTTCACCCAATTGGTTTGGGTTTCAAGGCCCAGATCACCCTGTGTTTGGGTTTTTGCATATCTCGTGCCTAGTAGACCCCAAATTGGTGTAATTATGAGTGTTTTTCCATATATTTAGACCTTGTTGTATGGATGGTCTATGTCTTAGTGGTTAAATATGGGTATATAAGGCCATATGGTGTGATGTGACAATGTGGTCTGTGACATAAAGTGCAATTGAATATGTGCGTATATGTGAATGTTGTGGCACTTAATCAATCCTTGTTTTATATAATTCAGGTACAAAACACCATGGTATGCACCAGATCCTGCAATAATGCTTGAGGTACCCCTCGTGGTCCCTGTCCCGTTGGTCAACCACCAAATCCCCATGGACCTCGATCTGTGGGGTAATCCTCACACCCACCACCACAAGTGAACCTTGGACTAAAAGAAGTTCAAGGTGACCCACCTATGAACAAGATTTTAGGTCCCCCACCTGTCATCACTCCAGGTGATGTTGCGACACTCATTCAATAGTCGCAAGAGGCATTTCAACAGTAGTTGCTCCAACAGCAACAAACTTTTATGACTGTTGTGCAACAATATCTAAACCCAAATCAGACGAGAGAGCATCCTCGAGTATTTATCCCATAGGACCCACCCATGGGGTCAGGTGTTGGAGCACAACCAGGAGGAACCGCACCTGGGGTAACACCATAAGATCAACTAGGAGGTTCCCCACCGGTTCCGCCATTCGGTACTCCTCCATTTATGATGCCTCCACCCTACCCATACTATCCTGCTTATCTGTCCTATTACCCGCTAGCCACCAGTACAGCAAAGGTGGTTGAATCCTTTAAGAAATACATCCCACCTATCTTCACCAAGGTGGGTAGTGATCTATTGGAGCCGAATCGGATGGACTCAAGAGTTGGAGAAGATACTTGAGATTGTAGATTGCACAGAGGCACAGAAGCTCATCTTTGAGGGATTGTACTTTAAAAATGAAGCTGACTCATGGTGGAAGAGGGCAAACCCATTTTCCAATTTGGGTGGCCTGAGCAAGAACTTCTGTGGGTCATATAGTTATGGTCCCTCTTACAGGTAACCCTACAGGCTATCGGGTTATCTTTCCTAACCAACTAGTGGGCCGGGCACTACATCTTTCCGCCCGAACACTAGTATGGTGCCTATGGCCCCGAGACCACCTCATCCTCCGACTATTCTAGGATCAGTGTAGAGAGCCCCTACTTCAGTTCAGGCATCCCATAACCAATGTTATAACTATCACTTGTATGGGTATTTTTCCAAGGATTGCCGGTACAAATCAGCTGCACCACCAAATCAGCCCCCTCCCTATAGACCTGCATTGACTCAGGGGAACCAGCCTCAGGGAAGAATGTACACCTTATCAGCTAAGGAGGTTGAGGCCAACATAGAAGCAGTAGTAGGTATAATTCTAATTAAGAAATTTTTATGATAATTTTGGGTAGCCTGTTATACTTATATGCAATGCTATGTTGGTGTTTAGCCTATATTAGGTATACAAGCCTATGTCTTGTTTGACTCAGGAGCCTCACATTCATTTATATCTAAGTGATTTGCTAGGAAGCTTGATATGCCACCCAAGGCTTTAGAATGCAAGTTGATTGTTAGCACACCCACAGGTAAGGTAGCACAATTGAATGAGGTGTATGGGCCATGTCCAATTGAAATTAGTGGAAGGAAGCTGGATGCTCAGCTTATCAAATTCAATATGCGGAATTTTGGCATCATTCTAGGAATGGATTGGCTGTCAGCTCATCGAGCAAATGTGATGTGTGTCGAGAAACAAATTAAGGTGATGGATGATGAAGGAGAAGAGCTAACATACCAAGCTGATAGGGAAAAATGACCTAGAAAGGCCCTTATCTCCACCCTTCAGGTGGTGAAATTATTAAAAGATGGATGTCAGGGCTACCTCGCATCAGTACAAAATGTGGAAGCGAAGATCACACCATTAGAGGATTTGAAGGTAGTTAGGGAATTCCCTAATGTCTTTCTAGATGATCTAACCCAGCTACTGCCGGACAGAGAGTTAGAGTTTGTCATTGACTTAATTCCTAGAGTTGCCGCTGTGTCTAAAGCTCCGTATAAAATGGCACCAACCGAGTTAAAAGAGCTATAGACATAGTTGTAAGATTTATTGAAAAAGGGGTTTATATGCCCAAGTGTCCCTCCTTGGAGTGCACCCGTCTTATATGTTAAGAAGAAGGATGGTAGTTTACGTATGTGCATCGACTACCAGGAACTGAACAAGTTAACCATCAAGAACTGGTATCCGTTACAGTGCATCAATGATCTATTTGATCAATTGCAAGATGCTAAGGTGTTTTCAAAGATTGATCTTAGATCAGGTTATTACCAACTCAAGATAAAGGGCAGCGACATACCAAAGACAACTTTTAAAACCCGGTATGGTCATTATGAATTTCTAGTGTTGTCTTTTGGGTTAACCAATGCACCGGATGCTTTCATGGATTTAATGAACTAGATATTTCATGATGTCCTTGATAAGTGGGTCATCATTTCATTAATGACATATTGATTTAGTCGAAGTCTGAAGAAGTGCATGCAAGACACTTGAGAATTGTACTACAAAGACTGAGAGAACAGTAATTATATGCCAACTTTAGCAAATATGAGTTTTGGCTTAAGCAAGTTGGATTCCTAGGACACGTGGTGTCTGAGAATGAAATTGAAGTGGACCCAAATAAATTGAAGGCTGAGGTAGAGTGGGAGACATCCAAGATTGTAACAGAAATTAGAAGCTTCTTGGGCGTAGCAAGCTACTACTGACACTTCATCAAGAATTTTTCTGGGATTTCTACGCCAATGACTAAGTTGACCAGGAAGGGTGTGAAGTTCGATTGGTCAAAAAAATGTGAAAATAGCTTCCAAGAATTGAAGAAGCGGTTAGTGTCAGCTCTTATATTGACCATTCCAAATGGTACAGGTGGGATGACAATCTATACCAACGCTTCAAAGATCTGGTTAGGCTGTGTTCTCATGCAACATGACAAGGTGGTAAATATACATCCAGGTAACTTAAAGATTATAAGAAGAACTACCACACTCATGATTTAGAACTGGCGGCAGTCATCTTTGCTTTAAAGATCTCATGCCATTATCTGTATGGGGAGAAGTGCGAGATATACAATGATCACAAGAGTCTTAAGTACTTCTTCACCCAAAGAGATTTAAAAATGAGGCAAAGAAGATGGATTGAACTTATGAAGGATTATGATTATGACATTGAGTATCACCCAAAAAAAGCTAATGTGGTGGTAGATGTTCTAAATCAGAAGACTCAGATTATATCACTTTCGCACTTAGCTGTCAGTCCATAGCTTATACAAGAGGCAGTACTGATGGATGGAATCTTTTTATATGAGGGAGCAACCTTGGAGATCGAACATCAGTCAAATGATGTTAAACAGTTAACCATGTCCCTGATAGCCCTACAGGTACATCCGTCCATCAGCCAGGAGGTGATAATCAAGTAATCTTTGGATCTTGAGCTACAAAGGATCAGAATAAAAATTCAGGAGCAGATAATGAATGACCCAGACTACATAATAGCCAATGATGGGGCATTACTATTTCGACGTAGGTTGTGTGTGCTTGATGACAGGGAAATACAAGACAAGATAGTGAGGGAGGCACACAGTTTTGAATACTCACTTCACCCTAGGAGTGCAAAAATGTACAAGGATCTCAAGCAAATTTATTGGTGGCCATCAATGAAAATTACTAAAGCCCTGTATGTGTCAACTTTCCTTGCATGTCAAAAGGTTAAGGCAGAACGTCATCGACCATATGGCACTCTTCAGCCACTCCCCGTACTAGAGTGGAAATGGTACCGGATTACCATGGACTTTGTCACAGGGTTACCCTGTACATCCAAAGGGATGGATGTAATTTGGGTGGTAGTTGAAAAGCTTACCAAGACTACTCATTTCATTTCAATCAGTATCAATTATTCCATAGAAAATCTAGTCACAACTTTATATGGATAACATATTCCGTTTGCATGGAGTGCCAGTAAACGTGTTAGATAGAGACCTAAGGTTCACATCTAGATTTTGGAAAAGCCTCCAGCAAGCCTTGGGGACACAAGTCAATCTGAGTACTACTTTCCACCCACAGACTAATGGGCAATCATAACAAATCATACAAATACTGGAAGACATGCTCAGGGCTTGTGCAATAGAAATGATTGGCAGTTGGGAGGAATACATACCTCTTATGGAGTTTTCTTATAACAATAGCTATCAAGCCACAATTATGATGGCTCCATATGAGGCACTGTATCGTAGGAAGTGCAGAATGCCCCTATATTGGGATGAAGTAGGTGAGCACTGGATGCTTGGACCAAAAATGATACAGATGATGTGTGACAAGTCGACATCATTTGGGAGAGGATTAAGGCAGCCCAATCACGCCAAAAGAGCTATACAGACAACCGCAGAAAAGATATTGAATTCCAAGAGTGGGAGAAGATGTTTCTTAAAATCTCTCCTACCAAAGGGTTGCATAGGTTCCATAGAAAGGGAAAGCTAAGTCTGAGATATATTGGCCCATTTGAAATCTTGGCATGAGTTGGCTTCGTAGCATATATGTTGGCTCTTCCGCCTTCCCTCAGCAATGTTCACAATGTATTCTACGTTTCTATGTTGAAGCGGTACATCCATAACCCATCACATGTGCTACCCGTGGAACCGGAGTACTTAGAAGCTGATATGACCTATGAAGAGTAGCCTGCTAAAATTTTTGATCGGAAGGTGAAAACCCTTCGCAATCGCTCCATCGCATTTGTGAAGGTTCGATGGGCTAATCATTCACTTGAGGAAGCGTCTTGGGAGAAAGAAAATGACATCCAGGCCAAATATGCTCATCTTTTTGGGAAACCAGGTACTACAATTTTGAAGATGAAATTTTCAAAAGGGAGAGTTAAATGTGATACCCTACTTTCTAAACCCGGTTTACTTACCTGGTTTACTTACCCAGTTGGTTTGGTTTGGTCATTCGGGTTCAATTCGGTTTGGTTGTGCAGGATCTGAACCCGAATGACTTGAGATAGGTACCCTATAGAACATGATAGTAAGGGTGACTCTAAACTCGAATTGGCTAGACGAGTCTGAACTAGTGCCTAGTAAAGTCTATGTGCCCAAGTCGTGCACTTGCATGTATCACAAGGCCATGTACGGATAATAAAGGTATGTAGCCATATTTTATGATGAGGACGTATATTTAAATCATATATCAGGAGTGAAATACGTGTTCGGAGCCAAGTCCTGTCGACATCCTAATTATTTGGCTAACTTTTGGCCAACAGGTGCGTGGTCATAGGTGGATCGAACCCACCAGTGTGACCAACCAGTCTAGTTATTAGATATTTTGACCTAGGTATAAATAGTAATTATTACCCTTCTTTTCCCTCATTTAATGTTTTACAAGGTGGGTGAGAAGAGTAAAGAAGAGAGAGAATAGAAAGGAAGAAAATGGGAAGAAGAAGAAGAAGAAATGCTCCCTATGCGTCGCCGAGGTTAGATCTTTCCATTTCGGCCCCGAAAAAGTGATTCTCGTCTTGAGATCTACAATTTGAGGTGAGTAAAGGCTATATTTTTTAAACCCTTGTGAAACCCTTTGATTTGGGTAGAATGCTTTAGATTTTGTTAATCCCAATTGAGAAGATGAATCTAAAGTTACCTACATGTTGATTTTGAAGGTTTTAAATGAAGAATTTGCAAGATTTGAAAAGCATTTGATGATTTCTTGAGTTGAAGAAGAGATTTGGAGTTTTGAATGTGTTCTTGAGCAAAGAGGTAAGACATGTGCTTAAAACCTTGAATCGACCCTATATCTAGGTTAGAATCACAATATGGGACCTTAGATGTGTGGAAAATGCGGTCGAATTAACCCCTTATGATTTCTCCAAGGTGGGATGAAGAGTGGAAGTGAACAGTGAAAACCCGTTGTAGATCAGTGGGCGGCACTGGTAGGTGTTAGACCCAATAGTCAGGGGACCCTAGTCATGATTGGGCTTTTGGCCCGATCGGCGGGCCAGTTGATAGGGTCCCACCGGTTTAGATAGAGCCCTTGACCCAACTAGTGGGTGTGACCTACCAGTGAGGCCTATCGGGTTTTGATAGGGCCCAAATTTTTCTATGACCTCCTATAGTGATTTTAAATGTGTTGAGATCATCGTACTTCATTGATTATGATTCTAAGGTAGAGACTAAGCTTGATCTTTTTTTGATAGGTTTTACTAGAAAATCGCATCACCGCATGCCGGATCTTACTTATACCGGGCGTGAACTATTATACATGACTGGTAAGTGGGGAGAGGACATTGACTTTAATTTATGGAGTATTTTGCATCATTTATCCTATATGTAGACTAGTCATGTCATCATTCTATTTATGTGTAGATTAGCCATTCTTGAATGCCATTTGCATACTTTTCTGGTGCATTTTAACAATTCAATTATAATATGTGTTGTTGTGCTTTACATCTCAAATGCTTAGTGCTCGTCATGGATTATGAGATGGATGATTTCAATTATTGAATATGATGCATTGCTATATTAGATGCCGTAGTCGGCTTGGAAAAAAATGCATTGGTGGCTCGTGGAATGGGATGCGGTGGCACTATGCAGTCGTACTATCTCATATAGAAGTATGCAGTTAGGAATGACATTTCTCTATGCTACGGCCCTTCCCAACAGGGTTTAGGTGTTGTGTATATCACTGGGGAAAAGCCTGAGGTTGTGTACCAACGGTGGTTGTTAGAAGTATTCTCGGCTGATCACTAAGACAGTCGATAACTTTGGTGATATATTCAGAGGGCCAAATCATACTGCATTTACTTTAATGTAGGGCAAGGCCCAATTTACTTTAATGTCGCTGAGGAGAAGCAATTTACTTTTTTGGGTACCCACGGCTAGCCTTCTCCGACAACCTTATGGGCGTATCGTGGGATGGGGTTCATGACTTGTACCCGAGGCATACGTGCACTATGATTGTGAGTAACACATAACCTATGACTTAGCAATGTTGCCTAGAAAATTTAGGATAATAAAAATGGACTTTGCATGCATATAAGTTCATTTATACTGTGAATGCTTGCTTGGTCCTTCTTTTCACTTACTAGGCTAGTGAGCTCATCCCACGTGCACACCATTTTTAGATGATCTTGAAGGTTTCCTGGCTGAGGACCTAAAGCCAGGACCCATTGTAGAATTTTCAGCTGAGGACTTGTGGGGAAGATCTTGGGCATGGTGGTGAGTGCCCGTGCAAGAGCTATGTTGCAGAATAGCAACAGTGATACCCGACCCGAGATTCTTTTTTGTTCTTTATTATGTTATCCCTTCTAAGCTCTGGATATTTAAATTGTATTTCTTATGTATATATCATTCCTATGGGCCCACATGTAAATGTACTATGTAACACAATTTGGGTGTCAAGAGTATTGGGGTATTTATAAGTATATACATACAACACTTTCGCTGAAATACATATTTTACTTTCTTTAGATGTGTGTATGGTGTGTTGTGGCTCCTGCGTCAGATGATCCTGGCAGGTTTTGGGTTAACAGGAGTTGACTCGATCACCGGTCCAGTTCTTTGAGAACGAGGTGTGACAAAATTAGTATAGGTCATTAATGATCATGCAATTGGGTTGAATGGGAGTATCCAAAGGTACACATTCTTCTTAGTTGTATGGATTATATCTTTGTTCTAAACTTAAAAAGTGATACATATATTTTATTTAAAAAAGTTTAGGACATTAATGATCGTGCAATTGGGTTAAATGGGAGTATCCAAAGGTACACATTCTTCTTAGTTGTATGGATTATATACTTTAGTCCTAGACATTGTTGTGAAATACATTCAATTTAAATTGAAATCATATAGGGATTTAGAGCATTAATGATCATGCAATTGGGTTGAATGGGAGTATCCAAAGATACACATTCTTCTTAATTGTGTGGATTGTATTGTTGACTCTATACATAAAAGTGTAATAGATTCAATTTAAATGAAAACTTTAGGGCCTTATGATGATCATTATATAACAGTCAAAGATAGAATGAGAATATTCGAAGATATACATTCTTGAATGACTGAGTTGATAATAATTGTATTTATCCGATTCTTGAAGGTGAAGGGTATAACTCCCCAATTCATAATTCTTGGTACACTTAGCATTACAGAAGATGCAATCGTACCCTTATGAAATTGGTACGTAGCATGATAGGCAAATGCTTTATTATTTAAATTTCATAAAATGAAATTTGACCTTAAAATCATAAATTATTACTTTATGGATAATTATTAGTTGTCAAATGACTGTATCTTTGAAACCACTCATAGTACTAGAATTGTGTAAATATAAATTACTAGATTTTTAGAGGATAATAACATTAGTGGGAGTGAAAAATCATGTAATGTGTGTTTGAGAAATATTAGATTTCGCGACTGATGTTGTATATCATGATAGTATTGTTCCACAGGTGACTATTGAAAATAATCCTGTGAACAAATTGTCACACCCCGTTCACATAGAACCGGACCAGTGACCAGACTAACACCTGTTAACCCAAAACCTGTCAGGATCATCTGACGTAGTAGCCACTACACAACATACACACAACTAAAGAAAGTAAATTATGTACTTCAACAAAAGTCTTACATGTATATACCTATAAATACCTCAATACTCTTGATACCCAAATTATATTACATAATACATTTATATGTGGGCCCATAGGCGTGATATATACATAAGAAATACAATTTAAACATTGAGAGCACAAAAGACGTAACATCACAAAATAATAAAAAAGAATCCCAGGAAGGTATCAATGTTGCTATCCCGAACACAACTCTCGCACGGTCACTTGGCCCCATGCCCATGATCTTCAGGGACCCACTAGTTTTTAGTTGAAAACTCCACAGTGGGTCCCGACTTTGGCTCTTCAGTTGGATAACCTGCAAGATCATCTAAAAAAAGAGTGTGCTTGTGGGATGAGCTCACTAGCCTAGTAAGTGAAAAGAAAGACCAAACAATCATTCGCAATACAAATGAACCTATATGCATGCAAGCCCATATTAGTCTAGATCACCTAAGCAATATATTTGAGTAATAGGTTATATGCTACTCACAACCACAGTACACGTATGCCCCAGGTACGAGTCGCAAACTCCATCTCGTGACACACCCATAGGGTTGTGGAAAAGGCCAGCCGTGGGTACTGGAAAGTAAATTGCTGTTCCTCAGTGTCATTAAAATAAAATGGTCTTTGCCCTGTATTAAAGTAAAATGGGTCTTGCCCTACATTAAAGTAAAATGGGCCTTGCCCTGTAATAAAGTAAAAGCAATATGATTGGCCCTCTGATTATATCACTAATGTTGCTGACCGTCCTAGTGATCGACTGGGTGTACTTCTAACCACCACCATTGGTACACAACCTTGAGCTTCCCCCCAGTGATATACCCAACACCTAAACCTATGCTGGGAAGGGTCATAGCACAAGGATATGTCATTCTTAACCGTATACTTCTATATGAGATAATATGACTGCATAGTGCCATCGCGTCCCATTCCACGGGCCACCAATGCATTCATTTTCAAACCGACTATGGCATTTAGTCTAGCAACGCATCACATTCAATAATTTAAAATCATACATCTCATAAATCAAAGCAAGGATAAGCATTTATCAACTAAAGTCACAACATAACGAATCATAAATGAATTTCATAATGCACAAGACAATGCATGCAAATGGCATTCGTGAATGACTAGTCTACACACAATAATATAGCGATGACATGGCTAGTCTACAACAATAATGGAATGACGCAAAAGTACTCCAAAAATAAAGTAACATCCTCTTACCACTTACCTATATATATACAATGTTCACCCTTGGTACAAGGAAGATCCAGCATGCGGTGATGTGAGTTTCTAGTAAAACCTATCATAAAAGTGTTGAGTTTAGCATATCTCTACTTTAGGCTCATAACCAATGAGGTACAATGATCCCAACGTGTTTAAAATCACTATAGAAGGTTGCCCAATAAATTTGGGCCCAATCAAAATCTGATGGGTCAGAGTGGTAGGTCAACCGGTGGGCCAAATACCCGTCGGTCCTTGCTTACTGCTCGACCCAAGGGCTCGGCCTGGACCTATGGGTCGGGAGTGGCGGTCCAGGTGCCCACTGGTCCTTGCTCAATGGTCAAGCCAGAAACCCAACCAGGATAGGCGGGCTCTAGATTGGTGGGTCCATCCACTTCTAGGGCACCCACCAATCAGAACCAGGATTTTGCTGTTCACCTCCATTCTTCATCCCACCTTGGGAAAACTACAAGGGGTCGATTCAACCACATTTTCCACACAGCTAAGGTCCCATATTGTGATTCTAACCTAGATCTAGGGTCGATTAAAAATCTTAAGCATGGATTTTACCTCTTTGTTCAAGAATGCCTTCAAAAACCCAAATCTCTTCTCTAGCTCAAGAAATCACCAAATGCTTTTCAAATCTTACGATTTCTTCTTCTAAAACCTTCAAAACAACATATAGGTCTTTCATCAAACCTTAGATTCATATTCTCAAGTGGGATTAACAAAATCTAAAAGATTTCTACCCGAATCACAGGGTTTCACGCAGGGTTTCTTGAGGGTTTAAGAAATATAGCCTTTACTCACCTCAACTCATAGATCTCGAGATGAGGATCACTATTCCAATGCTAAAATCAAAAGATCTAACCTCGGCATCACACAACGAGAATCTCCTTCCCTTTTTCTTCCTTCTTCTTACCTTCTCTTTCTTTATTTTCTCTCTCTTCTTTACTTTTCTCACCCACCATGTAAAACTTTAAATGAGGGAAAATAAAGGCATTAATTTCTATTTATACCTGGGTCAAAATATCTAATGACCAGATTGGTAGGTCACATAGGTGGGTTTGACCCACCTATGATCACCCACTAGTCGGCCGATACTTTGTCGAATAATTGGAATTTCAACGGGACTTGACTCCCAACAGGTATTTCACTCCCGGTATATGATTTAAAATATGTACTTGTCATATAATACGGCTACGTACCTTTATTGTTCGTATATGGCCAGGTTTGGGAACGTAGACTTCACTAGGCACTGAATCAGATTCATCTGGCCATCCCGAGTTCAGGGTCACCCTTGCTACCATATTCCATAGGGTAACCGAATCAATTCGATCTGGTTCTTGAGGTGGGTGACAGTTCACTAACTCTTCTGGGTCCATCTCCTCGAGCTCGTATTGTCGGCTGATGTACATAGGCAAATAAAAGGACGTGTGCATCAATCCCATCAGTCTGACATAGTTGTGGCCAGGGTCTTCATCAGAAAATCTTTTTATGGCTTCCCTGGGCACCTCCATGCAATATCCTATATAGTCCTTTCTTGCAAGTACTTCTTCCAATCGGTGATAGGGTTGAATTCCAGAACTTCTCTCTTATCGCCATAACAAAAAACTCTGAGTGGGTTTCCCCTTAATGGTATGGTGAGCTTCAGTTTCTCGAGGAGCCAAATCTGAAAAATAGCAGGTCTCCCCTGATAATAGTCTAGTCTGAATTTATGGCCATAGCTCATGTCATCAAATCCCTTGAACGTTTCTACAAGAATCGTAGGGACGATGTCACCTCCCTTCTTCAACTGTTTTACTACCTCAATTAGAATAGACTATGCACCATGCCTGGGAGTGTCGAGAACATAACGAGCTATCATGCAAAGTAAATAAGCATCCAGGGATCGCTACTCATGGATTTCTCCCATTGGTCGATATTGGATGAAGATTTGAGCCACCTTCAGAATGTCGATCTTCCCATACCTTACAAACTGCTTTACTTCTTCTTCTTTCCATCCGAAGAAATCCTGAATTTTCTCTAAGCAATCCTTTTTTAAAGAGGGTTGGAACAAACTACCTTTGGGTGGAGATAGCATACAAATCCGAAATTCTTCAAGAGTTGGGCAAATCTCTGCTAATCCAAACTGAAATACATGCAGGTTAGCATCCCAGTGTTGAGGCACCTATCGCAGTAATTGGTGATGCAGCTTCACACATCCAACTTGGCCAAGAAATGACACATTCATAGATTCCAGCAATTTTGGTGCCCTCATATTTATGTCCAAGGTACATTTCCTCAATGTCTTATCCAACGAGCCCATGAATTTTCCTGAAACCAATACAAACAATGAGATATGATGATTTATCAGCATTACTCATTGGCTAATGATTCAAACAAGCCTTTACCACTGTTGCATCAAGCTCTTCTTTTTTTCTTTTAACTAATCAATGGTGGAGAATAAACTGGTCTTGATAAACTAGTGCCGAGTGGCAATTTTCTTTTAGGGGATAGAATCCTGGATAAGAATGGACGGACTATAGGTGAATGATAGATACCTAATGACCTAGCATGCCAAATGGCGATTCTTGGGGGATAGAATCCTGGGTAAGAAGTGATGGACCTATGGGTGGATGACAGATACCTAATAGCCTTTCATGCCAAATGGCAATTCTTGGGGGACACAAACTGTGATGATCTTTTTAAGGTACTTTGATTATTAATCAAGGAACCGATTTATAGCCTTAGATGGTTGAGACCGCACTTACACATGTCAAGTTGCCTACGTATCCCTTGAAAGGAATCAGGTCTGATATAGTTCAGGCTATTCACCCTTTCAGACATAATATTTCTTGAGTTGATCCATGTTAACCAGTCCGGATATTTCTTCATTGTTGTGGTCTACGAGTTTCACAGCTTTGCCTGATAGAATTTCTTTAACAGTGAATGGGCCGCTCTAGTTGGGCCTAAATTTTCCTCTTGGGTCATGAATTGGGGCTCTTTGTTCTTGGAGAACAAGTTCACCTACCTCTATGTGGCAGGGCTTCACATTTTTATTAAAGGCCCTAGCCATTCTCAGTTGATACTTCTTTAGATTATCCATGGCCTTCATGCACCTTTCATCAAGAAAATTGAGCTCGTCATGTCTAGCCTTCACCCACTCTCCTTCAGGTAGCTGACTATTAAGAAGCACCCTTAGGGATGGTACTAGGATTTCTACAGGTAGAACCGCCTCAACCCCATATACCAAAGAGAAAGGGGTTGCCCCTGTCGAGGATCATACAGAAGTCCGGTATGCCCATAAAGCAAGGGGTAACTTATAAGCCCAATCCTTGTGTGCTTCCACTATTTTTTGTAGAATGACCTTGATATTATTATTAGCTACTTCTACTGCCCCATTGGTCTATGGCCTGTAAGTGGTAGAGTGATGCCTTCTGATGCCGAATTTTGTGCAGATTTTGTCGGTCTTGCCCCAGAAGTGAGATCCTTGATCTGATATCAATTCTTGAGGTACTCCATATCGGGAAATGATGTTTTCATGGATGAAATTGGCCACCTTAGTAGATGTGAGGACTGCATAGGACTAAGCTTCTATCCACTTGGAGAAATAATCAATGGCTACAAAGATGAACTTGTGACCATTGGATGCTTTAGGGTTGACCTTTCCAATGATATCAATGCCCTAAGTGGAGAATGGCCAAGGAGAACTGAGTGTTGGCGGGATATGTATGATGTTAGCAAATGCCTAACACTTGTGGCATTTCTTGACGAAGTCCATGCAATCTGCTTCCATTGTGTTCCAGCAATATCCCAGCCTGAGGATCTTCTTAGATAACATATTGACATTCATGTGGGGTCCACAAAGACCTTGATGAATTTCTTCCATAATGGTTGTGGCTTGTTCCTCATCTACACACAACAACTGTAATCCATCATAGGACCATTTGTATAACAGCACCTCTTGGAGAATAAACTAGGTGGCATATCTTCTCAGAAACTTCTTCTCTCTGTCAGTTGCTTCAACTGGAAACTTCCTTTCCCTGATGAAATCCACTATATGAGCGAACAAAGGTTAGCCATCTATAGTGAGAGAGTTCACCAAATTTTGATAAATGGGATTGCTTCTTTGTTCTACCAAGAAGGGTCGAACTCTAGCCATAGGGTTGCACCCTACCATAGAAGCCAAGGTTGCAAGGGCATCAGCAAACCTGTTATTATCCCTCTGGAAGTATTCAAATGAAATTTTTTCAAAGTGTTCAATCACCTCTTCCAAATGCTCTTGATATGGCTTCAGCTTCTCATCTCTAGTCTTCCACTTTCCCTGTGTCTGACAGATGACAATGGATGAATCTCCATAAACCTTGATCCTTTTCACCCCAATGGTTACAGCAGTTTCGAATCCCAAAGCACAAACTTCATACTCAACAATATTGCTGGTATATGGGAAGTCGAGGAAAAATGATGAAGGCAAATAAAGGCTATCAGGAGTGACAAGCAATACTCCTGCACCACATCCCTTCTGATTGGCTACTCCATCAAAGAATAACTGTCATTCATTAACTATATCTTCTTCCTCTATTTTTGCTATTTCTTCATCGAGAAAGGCTTCATCCAAGGATCTTCCTTCTTCTGTGGGGTGGGCAGCCAAATGATCGGCTATGGCTTACCCCTCGATAGATTTCTGAGTAACATAGGTGATGTCAAACTCTGATCGTAAAAGCAACCAATGGGCCATCCTTCCTGTTAAGGCCGGTTTCTCGATGAGATATTTGATGGGATCCATCTTTGAGATCAAATGCACTGGATAGGAAACCATGTAGTGTCGTAACTTTTTAGTTGCCCAATCAACACAGCACAAGTTCTTTCCAAAGATGTGTATCAGGTCTCATATTCCAGAAACTTCTTGCTGAGGTAATATATGGCATGCTCTGCCCCCCTTTCCATTTCCTTCTATGCTAGCAAAGAGCCCATGGAATATTCTCCCATAGACAGATGCAACAGAAGTGGTTCTCCTTCCGCTGGTGATATCAATACCGGTGGGTTCATAAGGTACTCCTTGATCTTGTCAAAGGCTTGTTGGCATTGGTCATTCCATTTCGTGGGCTGATCCTTTTGAAAATTGGTTCACAGATTGTAGTCAATTGAGTTGTAAACCTGCTAATATATTGGATGTGACCCAAAAATCCTCGTATTTGCTTCTCAATCCAAGCCGTGGGCATTTCCTGAATTGCCTTGATCTTGATAGGGTCGACCTCAATGCCTCTTTCACTCACCAAGAAGCCTAACAACATTCCTGCCGTTGCCCCGAATACACACTTCTAAGGGTCAACTTTAGCTGATACTTCTTGATTCTTTCAAAGAATCACCTTAGTGCGGGAATATGCCCCTACCGATCTTTAGACTTTACTATCATGTTGTCCACATAGACTTCCACATATTTATTCATCATATCATGCAATATGTCTGTAGCTGCCCTTTGATAGGTTGCCCCAGCATTCTTTAGTCCAAAAGGCATCACCTTGTAACAATAGGTTCCCCATAGAGTGGTGAAGGTTGTTTTCTCATAATCCTCTGGGTGCATGCTTATTTGGTTGTATCCCGAGAATCCATCCATGAATGATAATAAAGCATGCCCTGTCATATTATCCACCAATATATCAATGTGAGGTAATGGGAAGTCATCTTTAGGGCTTACTTTGTTAAGATCTCGGAAGTCTACGCACATTCGTACCTTTCCATCTTTCTTCAGTAATGGTACAATATTGGCAACCATTGGGGGTACTTTACCACTTGTAGGAACCTCCCATTCCATTGCTTCACAACTTCTTCTCTGATCTTCTCACTCCATTCTGGCCACGTTCTTTGGAGCTTCTGTTTTACCAACTTTGCTCCAAGGTAAGTCGGCAATCGATGTTGCACAATGTTGGGGTCGATACCAAGCATATCCTCATAAGACCAAGCAAAGACCTCAGAAAATTCCTTCAGAAGATTACTCATCCGTTCTACTTCTCCGTTATTAAGGGTAATGCCAATTTTTACCTCTCGAAGGCATTGGTCGGTTCCTAGATTAATAACTTGAGTATCCTCACGGATGGGTTGGGCTTTCTTTGGTTTGCATTGTTTTATTAATTCTCGATATTTATTAAGATCATCATTGGAAAAAGGATGCAAGCCATACTCGGAATCAGAAATTTCATTCATGAAAGAAGGAGTAACAAACTCGTCATACAAGGACTCTAGACTCTTCTCAAAAGGGGAGATTGACATAAAATCACAAACAACAGATTCGACAACAGACTCGATAATTGGCTTAATGCTTTTACTAGGGGTAATCAGGCTAGTTGACTCAAAAGCATGAGCAAACTTGAAGTTTTCCCCAATGCTTGTCAAGTTCAGAAGTGGTTCAGTGGCTTGATGGATGAGGAGATGTGGCAAAGGGCCTTCTTTGCCTTCTGAGAAAGTTGCTGCTATTTCTTTAGTGGCACAATGGTTCCTCTGGACAGGTACCCGCTTCTTTCATGAATACCAACTGATCAATCTCGTGCTCTCAGAAGACAAACTTTTTGAGGGGGGAAGATTGGTGGAGACTACCCAATCCCTTTTCTATGAAGTCCATCTTTTCGAGCCTGCTGAGGGATGCCATCCTGGTACCTCGATCACATCTTTGACCACCTTCACGAGCCTTCCCGTTGCAATTGGTTCGGGCACAGTACATACAAGCCATCATCCTTTGTGCTCTCCTCTGCATTGCATACACACTTCTTCCTCTGAAAGGATGGGGCTTGAGCTCATACAACTCTCAGGCTCTTGGCTCTTATAGGAGAGAGCAAATGAAACCTTTCAAATCAATGGGAAGCGGCAGACTCTAGGTGAGCCTTATCTTCTTCTCCCATTCTCCCTTTATGAGAACTCGAGGACTAGGTGCCTCCTTTGATTGGATCAATGTTGTAGGATCATAAGAGGAAGACCTAGTCTCAATCAATGCAATTTCTGCTATCCCAGTGATGCAACTGTCTTGGTCACCTTATTTGACTAGCATTTTCTGTTGTTCCACTTCATGAGTCACCCAATCGAACTCATCTTAGAAGAAAATTTCAAGTCCTGGTTGCATCTTGGCGGCGATTTCATCAAACCATGGCTCCACATTTCTACAAAATGGGAAATCCTATCCTTCTTTCATAAAGTACCCATTGAGAGTAAGGTAGTAAGTGATGGAGATCTTACTAGTCATCCTCAGCACTTTCTGCCCTTTGACAGTTGGGGGAGTGTACCCGAGACCATTCTTTCCTTTGTTTATCGCCAAACTAGGCTACTTTGGAACACCTTGGTGATATTTCCCCAGTCCCATGCCAGGAAAATACTATATGTTCTTCATCATCTGATTCATTGGCGGACTCCAGATGGCTTCCTAGTTAGCTGGGATTTTCTCCTTTGGAGCTTCTTTGGCAATGGTTGCGCAAGTGGTGTCTATTTCTAAACCACTCAATTGCACCTCCTGGTCTTGTTCTTCCCCATTTTCAATGTTGGCCAAAGTGTTAACCACTTCAGGATCTCATGCCATTAAGACCACCTTCCCCTCATGAATGAATTTCATTTTTCATGGAGACTAGAGGACACCGCCTTCGCAGGATGCAACCAAAGCCTCCCCAAGAGCATGTTAAAAGCTGCCGGTATATCAATGACTTGGAAATCAACATCAAACTTCACTGGGCCAATCTTTATAGCAAGGGTAATGATGGCAAGGATCTTCCTCTTGGTATTATTGTATGCCCTTATGGTTTGGGTGGTTCGCCTCATTTCTCCAAGTTGACATCGATACTCATTGTTGATCTCAATGGTAGCACATTCAAAGTGGACCCATTGTCAACAAGAACCTGGGGAACCACTTTGGCAAGGCATTCGGCTGTAATGTGGAGAGCCTGATTGTGTTGGGTTTCTTTAGGAAGCTCAGAATCTGAGAACATCAGGGACTGCACTACATATGTTGCTCCTACTATATGTGCGAGGTGCATCGAATTTATCTCGATCAACACTTGCACATTAGCGAGAGACCTCAAGACTGCTTCACGGTGCGAAGGGGATGCCATCAACAATCCCTAAATGGAGATGTTTGCCTTGGATTTCTTGAGTTGAGCCAAGACTGGGTTCTGTGGCTCTTTCTTTATGCTATTAGTTTTGGCCTCATTAGCCCTTAGCTGCTTTACTGCTAGAGCCTTGCCCTTGTAGTCTTTCCCACTTCTAGTTTCCATCACATTGATTGTTTTTTCACAATAATCTCGGTGGGATAACTATCTTCATCATCACTATGGGTCAGGGTGATTATCCCCACCATAGAATCATCTTCTTCTGATTCTCCTTCCCTAGTTAGGGTGGGAAGTCGAGGACCTCCACAAATATCCACTGCCCTGGCTCGTGCCTTCTTAACTGCACTGGAAAGCTATTGGAATGTAAGGTCTACCACCTTTCCAATTGTGTCATTTGGTCCTATTTCCTCCAGATCATCCAATTGCTCCTGGTAGTAAAGATCACTAACGGTTACTTCCCCTAAAATTTTTTCAATTTCTTTTACACTTTCCTGCATCCTCAATGTGTTGGAATACGCTTCACACAGTTTTTCTTCCAACTTAGATGTGGAGTACTGTTCGTCCATATAAACTTGTATTGGCTCTCCAGATTACCCCTCATTTTCTGAATCTGATGTAGAATCATCTCCCTCCATGCACAAGGAAGGGTAAATGCTACCTGTTGGATCAGCTATTAGGTCATCATTGCCAATGGCGTAGACTAAGAAAAATGTCGGATGTTCTAGTGAGTAATATTCTAACTCATCATCATAATCATTGTACCAAAGCCCTTGGTAGTCATCCCAGTCTGGATACCCATCATCCTCAAAGTCATCTCCATCCTTCTCATCTTCATTTTCATCCTCATCATCATTGTCATCATCCTCTTCTTTGCTGATTTCACTCCCACTTGATTCTTCATCAGATTCCTCGGGACAATCAAATTCCCCGGCATCCAAACGCTTGTAGTATTCATAGCGTACGGACAGGAAGATTGCCATAAGGCTGGTCCTATCATTACTTGCTAGAAGTTTGACCAGTCCTGACTCATCATCCTCTGTATCACTCCCTATGTGGATTAAGGAAGTGTATTCTTTGATCTGCTCCCCTATGGCCAATGTGGTTACTACTCTAAGAAGATCAGTTGTAATCTCTTCAATTACCTCTGGATTGTCTTCTGAAGTTACAATAGGCTAAATTAGAGAAGTAGGATCACTCTCTTGGTCTTTCCCTAATGCATTTACTGACCCTATTGATGAAGTCATCTTTAGGGAATCTAGTAGTGCAAGCATATCCTTCCAATCGTACCCATCTATCCTGTTGTAACCCAGTAGCCACTGAGAGGGGGGCCGAATCAATGAGTCCAATTCCGATCCCTAAAAACCTATCCGATGTCTGGCTAAGAAAAACCTGATATACATGTCCTTGTTTACACATAGTCGTATGCACACTCAGCCTCTCATAGGAACTTCCAAGTGTGCACACCAATTCCACATTCCACGCACTTCAATATAAAAAGCAAACAACAAGCACCCACAACACAGGGTTTTTACGAGGTTCGGCGATTTGCCTACATCCCCAGAGTAGTGCCTGTAAAGGCTTCGTACATACTCAATACACTACTTTTAACTGCACCCACAATTGGGAGCACCCACACCCAATTTTCTCAAGCCGAAGCTGATATGGCACTCGTAGTGCAGGTACAATGTGTAGCACCCACTCCCAATGCTTAGCACCCGCCATCCTTCTTTTGGGTTATAAACCAAACCTTAAGAATCGGATTGGTATGAGGGTGATGAGGGATATGAAGTGGGATTGTATGAAGATGATGTAATGTGAGATGTCGAATATAAAGATTAGGGGTGATAGGATAAAAAGGTTCCTCCACTTTGATGGTGGGGGAAAGGTTGATGATATGGTAGAGGCTGATAATGTGGCAGAGGCTAGAAATGTGGTGCGATGGATTCTTCTGATGAGGAGGGGTGGACGGGGGGCACCTGATCTTCTGACTCTTCCTCTGATGATTCTCTTCTTCTAGGGGTTCTTATGACTCCAGCCCTTTGACTCATGATTTTTCTATAAGTTCGGGCATTCATATGATTCTTTCGAGCTCTAGGTACAATGAGTTGAGTAGGGTCACTCTCTGTAGTTTCTTCATCCAGATTGTTCACATGATCAGGGAGTGGATTGGTATTGACATTGGGAGGCTACTTGATTTTGACCTCAATGGTTCCATTGTCTACCAAGTCCTGAATTGCATGCTGTAAACCCAAACATCTTTCAGTATTGTGCCCCTTCTGAGTGTGGTATGCACAATACTCATGATCCCAATACCAAGCTTAAGGAGGGTAGCTGATCACTTTTGGAGCCACTACCCTAGCAATCCTTGCTTCTTTAACTTCTCATATGCGGCCGTTACGGGCATTCCTAGATCAGAAAACTGCCCTCTTGGGTGAGGAGCCTTCTGGCCAGGTGCGTCTGCTTGTATTATGAAGGGCTGTGAAGAAGTGGCTGGTGAGACTGACTGTTGAATTGCTTTTACCATAGTAGTTTTTGGACCCTTTCCCCATTTGACTCGGGTGTTCTTGCTTGTATTTTAGGAGGATCCTTGATACTGGGCCTCTCTCAGAATTCTATTCTCCATCCGTGTGCCAGTGGCTATCAATACATCAAAAGTTTGCAAATGTTGATAGTAAAGAACATTATAATAGGGCTTTGATAAGTTCTCTATTAACATCTCTACCTGTTTTGCTTCTGAAGGCCTATCTGCCATCTTGGCAGCTTTGTCTTTGAATCTCATCAAGAAGGCAGTGAATCCTTCTTTAGGCTGCTGTCTCAATGTCTCAAGCTCCCAATGTTTCACATCTACCTCAGTATTGTATGAGTACTATTTGGTGAAGGCCTTACTACTGTCGTCCAATTCTGAGTTTGTGATGACTCCAACTGTGTGAGCCACCTTAGTACTAGTCCCGATAGGGTTAACATGAAGGCTTGCCCCATCTGGTTATCTGTAAGTTGCCATGACTTGGTGATGTTGAGGAAGACCTTGAGATGAGCCTTGGGGTGTCCTGACCCATCAAATCTATTAGTCTGCCACTTGAATTATGGTGAACATGAAGTTTCTTTGGCGACGGTTCTTTCCAAGCAAGATGCAAGAAGGGATGAGTGTGTCTCAGCACTTAGACAAGATGGATAAGATGATCAAAGAATTGGTAGCAGTGAGAGTCAAAATGACTGATTGTGATCAGTGACTGGGAAGTCTGCTAAAGTTGTTTGAGTCTTTGACAACCACTCTCTCAGGATCAAATCCTCCTCCTTTAACTATGAATGATCTGGCCATTTTCTTTAGGCAGAAGCTGAAAAGAGATTTGAACAGTAGTCCAAAAAAACTAATGCTTTCTGAAATTCTTGCTCTAGAGAAGAAACTCATTTCCTCAAAATCCACTGCTTGGCCTTATGAGCCTTTTCCTACTCGAATCATGTTCTCCAACTTCTCTAACTGCACTGCTCTCTGAGCTTCCTTTCTTTCTCCGTCTCCAGAGGCTCAAAGCGGACATGTGCTACAAATTCCTCTTCTTCATCTTTGATCACTACCCTAGGAGGAGGGACCCTGGAATAGGCTCCTCGTTGACCATTCAGCCAGGTGGGGGAAGAACCTCTCTAACCGATTGGATGGACATGCTCTGGTTCCCCTGAGTCGACTTAAGAACAATTCCAACGATGACCTGTAGCTTCATTCTGATCTACATCTCCTGTTGCCGGTGCCGGCTCATTCCTGGGTTCAGTTCTGAGAGGGTTCTGAAGTGTATGCAGTATCTGAGCTACCCCTCTTTTGACTTCAGCCATCTTTGTCTGTAAAGTCTCCACGGGATGGACCCAAGCCTGTTCGGGTGTTTCCATGTTGGGTGGATCCATGCTTACTAGGTTGTAATCACTTGGTAGTAGACAACCTCGAAGAGATGACGGAGGTGATTCTGGATTTAGGTAGGTCAACCGATTACCCTGACGCGTCCAAAGGGACAACGGCGAATACTTGAGATGTGGAATTGTGTCTAAACCAAAAGTGGTTTATTTTAGGATTCTTGAATTCCCAACTCCTTGTTCACACATTCACCAGATTATCAATCAATGATCCATCAAAAGTTAGTCCACTTAATGATAGGGGGTGGATAGGGTTCGATGCCCCTGGTCCACCCAATGTCATAAGTGGGAGATTCATACAAATGGCTCATTGAGAGTATTCCCATAAGACATTCCATGTAATAAATTCATGCTTTCCCTGCTCTTTTTCCCACTAGGTGTCCTTCCTCCTTATTTTCTCGGGACTTCTCGGGACTTGACATGGCTCTGGCGGGATTGCCCCTAAGTCACGTATCTAGACTTTTTCCTTAAGGAGGAGGGACACCTTTTATCCTAAACCCACTTTAGGAAAGCAATTCTTTACTATGGGAATATAGTGTAGGAACATTCCATTTAAAGACCACAAACAAGTTCTACAATTAGCTTGTGGCACTCCTAGCTTCTTCATCTATTTTCTACATGATGCGAGCATGCGGTGGATGCAATAGGACCAACAAGGCTTCCTTGACAGGAACTATATACGCAAGGTACGTGATCCTTTTGATATACCCGTAGGTACGAGATCAAGGGGGTGACTTCCTTTGCCCATTATTCATGACTACACATGAGGTTAAGTAATTGGCCACGGGGTGGTGGAACCGTGAGTGATTGTATGAAAAAGTGTAATGTAGGGTAACCATCATTTGATCTCAGAATGCCGTAAAGTGCTCGGACCTCCCCGAGGGTGCTGGCACAAATATGGACATCCTCACTGTTTGATGACGCATTCGATCTCAGAATGCTATAAAGTGCATGGACCTCCCCGAGGGTGCTGGACAAATACAACATTCTTGCCATTTGACAATACCTTTTATTCTTGTACAGGAAGCGGGTATCATTTGCTTTCAGAGTACTCTCCATGACATGAGCTGACCTCCCCAAGGGTGCGGGCATGACAAGAAGTCCCTCGCCAAATGATTTCACATCGAGCATGATCCATGATGCGGTTAGCGAATACAATTACAAACATAGGGTTAGCCAAATATGTTTTCAAACAAATGTGGTGGAAAATGTTCTTGCATTTAACTGTAGCATCTAGTATTGGAAGCTTGACTTTTGTCCCCAGTGGAGTCGCCACTGTGAGGGTAGCGGCCAGAGATGGATCCCCGCCCTCTCTCCTCTCTCTTCCTTCACCTTCATGGCGAGGGGTGAGGTGGCTCGAGTCGTGCATGCTTCACTTATGGCCCCGCACTGCTATATTGCCGCTTGGAGATATGTGGAGGCCTATTTTGCAAGAGTGTAAAATTCGTCATTTGAGACGGGGGTTTTGATGATGGTCCAACTCGGGGATCAGGATCATGTAAGTGCGGTTTGGAGTTACCACCTAGGGTTATGGGCCTAGGACCAAGGGGTGGGCCCGATTCCTGAGAAAAGGGCCCAAAATTTGGTCTGGTCCAGAGATTTAGGGTAAGTGTTAGGTTACAGAGTTGGGAAGGTGTTAAGCACCCAATTTTCCCGGTTCAACCGGTCTTCTTGCTAGATGCTTGAGAACGAACATTTTCCACAATTGTTACTATTCCACATGTATGGCTAAGTTATCACACATATATATACTAATTGAATTCAAACTATTATATACACTAAAACAAGGCTTATTAGATGTCTACATTATGCTTGAATGGGGAGGGAGATTATACCTGAATTTGACCCCTATTTCGGGTCAAGAGGGGTGGGCCCCTGATTGGTACTGGCTCAGACTATCTTTCTTGTTCTCTTGGCTCAAGGGAAGATGGTCTTGACCTCAAACTTCCTTTCTTGAGAGATGCTGATTTTGATGGTATCTAGACAGAGTTTCGGATAGGAACGATTGTTTTCGGATTTGGATTTGGATAGAGATTCAACTAGGGAAGACTATTTTCGGATTTGGATTTAGACAAAGCTTCGGCTAGGGAAGGCTATTTTTGGGCTTGGGATGAGGTGGCACTCCGACAGAGCTTCCGCTGGGGATGGGCTAAGGGAGGGCTAGGCTTAGGTGGCACTTCGGTAGAGCTTCCGCTGGGAATGGGTATTTCTAGAAAGATTCCAGGGACACTCGGACAAAGGTTCGGCTAGGAAAGGCTATTTCTGAAAAAAAAAAATGGGCTGACCTAAAAATGGATCGAAGAACTCCAAAGTCCCGAAGAACACTTTGAAGATCCGAACAGAGTTTCAGATCATAACAAAGATCTCTTCGTAGACCCGAAGAACCTCAAAAAGGGTTCTATCTCAAGAATGCTCAAGAATGCTCAAGAACACTCAAGAACACTCAAGGGAGGTGGCTCAAGAACATACTACTAAAAACTGGATCTAACTAAGGATTTAGATTGAAAATCTTTAAGATCCCAAAAAACACTTCGAAGATCCGAATGAGTTTTCGGATCTTGACGAAGATCGCTCTGAAGATTAGAAGAAAATCAAGAGGGGGGAGGGGAGGAAAATTTCGCTCTGAAAGGGGATTCAGGTGTTTGTTGGTGTCCCTTTTCTAAGGGAGAGGGGGTTATTTATAGTTTTTTTTCAACCAAGTAGGAGAGGGGGAATCCCTTTATCTAGTGGACGAAAGGGGGGCGCTTGCCGAAAGTGAAGAGATAGGATTTTTGTCCAACGGGTAAAAGGGGGGTTGAAGGCAAAAATGGGTGGGGAGGGCTTTTCTCCAGTGGGTGGAAGGGGGTTTTCAGAAAAAACAGGAGGAGAGAGAAATTTTAGCTTGCAAAAAAAGGTGATCTTCGAAAAACCAGGAGGAGCGAGAAAGTTTGGGAAAGGTAGTTTTCAGAAAAGCGGGAGGAGAGAGAAAGTTTTGCCAAAAAATGTAATTTTTAAAAAAGCAAGAGGAGAGAGAAAATTTTTCCAGAAAAGGTAGTTTTCGATAAAGTGAGAGGAGAGAGAAAATTTTGCCAGAAAAGGCAGTTTTCAAAAAAGCGAGAGGAGAAAGAAAGTTTTGCCAGAAAAGGCAATTTTCGAAAAAGCGAGAGAAAATTTTGTCAAAAAAGGCAATTTTTAGAAAAACGAGAGGAGAGAAAAAAATTTCGGGGGTGCGGGTGATGTCACTTGTGCGAGAATGCATGGTGTGTGGGCCATATGCACAGTGTGCAGGCCATGTGTGCATGGTGTGCGGGCACAGTGTGCATGGTGTGCAGGCCATGTGCACGGTGTGCGGGTAAGGTGTGCACGGTGTGCGGGCACAATGTGCACGGTGTGCGGCCGGGCCGCGCAAAACGTGCGGCAGGCCCGCGCACAACTTGCGGCAGACCCACGCACAGCCTGCGGAAGATCCACCCACAGTGTGCAGCAGACCCGTGCACAGCGTGCGGCAGGCCCGTGCACAGGTGTGCGCCCAGGCTGGGATTGGCTGGGCTGGCTGGGCTGGCTGGGCTAGTTGGCTTGGCTGAACTGGCTGGCTTGGCTGGGCTGCCGGTTGGGTAGCCAGTCGGGCTGGTGTGCTCGATATGCCGTGGAAAAATGTGATTTTCCAGGAATGATTGCCGAAGATCCATCGGTCTAATTTTGGCATACCATATATCATCGAAATCAAATTTTTGAGCACTATCCATCTATATGTTCATCTTGATCAAATTCTTTCATATATGAAAAGTTAAAATTGGACCCCTTCCCTCCAGCACACAGGGATTTCTAGGGTTTCAGACCCGAGAGTATTTTGGGGTTATCTGGGTAGGTAGGGGATGAAATTTAGGGTGTTTGGGTCAGGTGAGGGTTTTTTCTAGGTTTCCAGTGGGACTGTCCGATGTGCGGCATATGTGTGGGAAGGCGCGACATGCGCATGGAAAAACGTGATTTTTTGGGAATGATTGTCGGAGATCCGTCAGTCTAATTATGGCGTATCATATATCGTCGAAATCGTATTTTTGAGCACTATTCATCTATATGGTCATCTTGATCAGATTCCTTCATATATGAAAAGTCCCAACATCACAACCCCAAAACCACCCTTAGAGAGAGAAGCTCTGCCCTCTCTCCTCCTCCCCTTCCCCTTTGAGTTTCTTCGGGTCTTCGGAGCGATCTTCTTCAAGATTCAAAATCTTGTTTGGACCTTCAAAGTGTTCTTCGGGACTTTGAAGATTTTCAATCCAAGTTTTTAGTTCAATCCATTTTTTGCCAAAAATATTATGCTGTTATCCTCCCTCCTTTGAGTGTTCTTCATTTTTACCAAAAGTAGAAATCCCTCCCCCCTTGAGGTTCTTCGGTCTACGTCAAGATCCAGAGTTCTGTTCAGATCTTCAAAGTGTTCTTCAGGGATTTGGAGATCTTCAATCCATTTTTAGGTCAATCCATTTCTTTCCAAAAATAGTGGTTCCTAGCAGAAGCTCTGCCCGAGTGCACCTGGAATCTTTCTAAAAATAGCCATTCCTAGCAGAAGCTCTGCCCGAGTGCCTCTAGTATCTTTCAAAAATAGCCATTCCCAATCGAAGCTCTACTGTAGACACACAATTTTGTCACCCTTCTCTTGCTATGATGAAATATGGATCTCGTATTTATAGGATTTCCAAACCAATAGGGAGGAGAGAGAATTTTTTAACCAATGGGCAAAAAGTGGATTTTTGGACTAATGGAAGGAGAAAGAATTTTTTTAACCAATGGGGGCAAAAGTGGGTTTTTGGACTAATAGAAGGTTATGGTGTAGGGTACGCTAGTGGAGTAGGGCATATGCACAAGCGGGTGAAGAGATCGGGTCAGTGGAACACAAATCCCAGCCATTGACGGTGACCCACAAGGTTGGGTCGAGGTGCATGGGGCATGACAGGCACGGGTGCTGGGTGGGCATGCATGGTGCAACGGTGTGTAGGCAATGGTGCATGGGTGGGCAGGCTTGGTGCAAGGGTTGGGCAAGTATGGTGCAAGGGCTGCCCTATAGCCACGTGCAAGCTGGCCTGCGCATGCATGGGGGTGCAAGAGGCAACATGCGGGGGGCGTGCGAGGTAGTACGCGGGGGCACGCGGGGCAGTACCCAGGGGCACATTGGGCAACATACGGGGGTGCGCTGGGCAGCACGCGTTGGCGCATGGGGCAGCATGTGGGGGCACTTGAGGCAGCATGTGGGGGCCCATGTGGGGCTATGCGTGGGGCTATTGGCTAGCTGGCCAACGCGCGCAGCATGCATGCGGGCTAGCCTACTGGCTGGCTGGCCAGCACAGGCATAAAAAATGTGATTTTCCGGTGATGATTGCAAGAGATCCGATAGCCTGATTTTGACGTGCCATATATCGTCGGAATCGTATTTCTAAGGGCCCGTTTGATAATGTTTCTGCTGTTTCTGTTTCAAGAAATGACAGAAACAGAAATTTCCATTTCTGGGAACAGAAACAGAATTTTGGGTGTTTGATAAGAAAGCCAACTGAAACACTTCCATCTTTGAAGCTCTTTCGAAGAGGAGCTCCAACAATGGCGGCTGGACGAGAGGTTTCAATGGTAACGATAGGAGGTAAAGGTTCTTCTCTTTCTTCATCATCGGTCTTCGCCATTGCCAATGGTCTCTCCCAGGTAAGAATTGATTCTGCCATCACTAATAAGCTAACTAAGAAACACTCCCTCTCTACGGTTTCTCTGAACAACTCGGAATCGAGATTTCTAACCCTAGAAGAATCCCGAGCTGCTCTTGTTGTCCTACTGAACAAGCTCGCTCTATCCAACGCTAGTATTCGTGACTTTCTTCCCGATTCGATTGTAGAAACCCTAAATGTTGGATTTAACCCCGAAAGCTTGGACTTTGGTTTTGTATCTGCATTTCTGGATTCCTTGTTTGCATTGAATTCGAGGAAGCCTGAGGAGGTTGAGGTGACGGATGGAGAGCTGGCTGTGTTGGAAAACTCGTTTGCCGCTTTGGTTGGCATTTTTGCGCTTTTGGATCACTCCTCTTCAGTTTTGTCTATTGTTATTGATGCAGGTCGGAGGCAGAGGTGGAGGCGGAGGCAGAGCGCTGTATGCCTTTCTCAAAATCTTTGTTCTACTTTTACAAAATCGCAGGGGTAGGTGATGATGCAGAGAGGGAGCTTTGCTTGGTTTGTGTGAGACTGAGCGGAGACGAACACGATAATAGCAGCAGAGTCGACGAGGAAGATGACAGTGCCTCATCAGAATCTGCGGGAAGAAACCCAAATCGACGACGGCTGACAAGATGGAGGGGAACTCTGTAGATGGAGCTAGTCAGAGACGGTGGTGATGGTAGTGATGCCAAACTCCATATTCAATATTGATTTTTTGTGCCCCATTTTTGTTTCGAGAAACGAGCGAAACAAGTAAAACTTGTTTCGTCATTCATGTTTCTTGAAACATAAATTGTTATAAATTTCAATTTATGTTTCAAGAAACAAGTGGAACGGAACACTTTTATCAAACGGTATTTATGCCGTTTCTTTGTTTCTGAGAATAAGAAAACACAGAAACACGTTTCTGGTTACTTTATCAAACGGGCCCTAAGTATTATCCATCTGTAAAGTCATCATGATTGGATTCCTCCATATATAAAAATTCAAATTTGGACCCTCTTTTCTCCCACGCGGGGTTTTCGGGTAGGTAGGGAATTTTTGTGTATTTGGGTAGGTGGGGAATCTTGGGGTTTCCAGCAAGTTGGCCAGCATGGGTGGCATGCACATGAGAAAATGTGATTTCTAGGGATGATTACGGGAGATCCGATGGTCCAATTTTGACATACCATATATCATCGAAATCATATTTCTAAGTACTATCCATCAGTACGGTCATCTTGATCGGATTTATTCATATATAAAATGTCAAAAATTGGACCCTCTTTTCTCTCGTGTGGGACTTTTGGGTAGGTAGGGAATTTTGGTGTATTTGGGCTTTATTAGTCAATCATCATCTCTGTTGATTGGAAGCCAAAAGTCGTGTCCAATATCCACATTTCATCATAGGCAGGGGAGGGTAAAAAAATTGGGTGTCTACAGAATGACCCTCTTTGGCCAAGGCCAGTGCCAATAGCTGAAGGGCAAAGAAAAGAACTACCACATTTTGTCACTCGGAGCATGTACTGCCATCATCTTGCTCATCAATGATGGAGTTGAAAATATAATAGGTAATATCTCTTAACTACTTTAAAGTTTAAGACTTACTTGGGCTACCGATTGTAGGAAAGAAATTCGCTGCTCTTCCAATCCTATAAACGATGTTAGTACTTGATTTTTGGATTTTCCTTAGCTGGGCTTCACATGTGCCAGTTCATGGAATTTGGTCTCTAGGCGGGTTCTTTTGAACCAGGCTGGGCTATCTGCTCTTCTAGGCAGGTTCTTTCAAACTGGTCTGGGCTTTTTGGTCTTATAGGTGGGTTCTTTCAAACCGGTTTGGGCTATCTAGTCTTCCAGGCAGGTTCTTTCGAACCGGGCTGGACTATCTGGTCTTCCAAGTGGGTTCTTTCGAACTGGGCTGGGCTATCTGGTCCTCCAGGCAGGTTCTTTCAAACTGGGTTGGGCTATCAAGTTCATCCGCAATTACTGTAAATCAGGAGTGGTATACTATGACGACCACGGTTGTAAGTATCAAAAAGGCAGATGGCGTAGTATAAATGTTCTTATAAAAAAGTGTGAATGGAAATGGAGAGTTTATACCTAAAATGTTGTGCCCCCTGATAGATCCGATATCGCTATTGACTTAGAACGACAAGGTTAACATCAATAATGTGAAATAGTGAAAATGACAACAGATTCAAGTAAGTAAACCCGAGATCAAGTTGTATGGGTGATTTGTATTTGAGGTGAGAATGTGACGAAATATTTTGGACTATTGAGGAATTGGATTACATGATAATTAATATATGTCTGAGTATGTGAAGAAACCATATGAAAGCTAAAACACAATATTTGAAATTGTGAAGATTTAAATTTTAAATGAAAGTAAATTATGGATAATAGGACCTTTGGTGGAACATTGGGAATATTGAATGTAGTGAGGTCAAAGAGTGTGAATAGAGGCATGGAAAATTGATTTATAAGAGAAATGAATAATACAATAAGTATGTATGGTGAAATGAAGTCAGAAGCCGTAAAATCGTGAAGCCAAGTAAATAATGAAATAATAAATTGGGTATTTGGTGGAAGTTTTAAAATAAAAACTAAAAGGGAAAGGAGGAATATATGATAATATGATTAATAGTTTGACTTGGGAGAAATGATATGAAAATGGAATCCTCAAGTATGATTCTCATAGAGTGAAGATAGTGGAACTGTGGATCAACTAATGCAGAATCATTGTGAACTCTAAGGACTTTATGAATCTTTCCAGAGATCAGATCTAAGTACCTTGGTGGATGAAAGTGAGGTTAGAGAAAATAGGATTATTATTCGATGGCAAACAACCACACAAATTTCGAGGATGAATTTTTTGTAAGGAGGGGAAGATTGTAACACCCTAAATTTTCAAACAAACGACCCTCATTAATAGGACCTGACTGACAGGAAGGATATTGGACTGTATATGTTGAACCCGATGTCTATTGCATCTTACGGAGAAACTGACAAATTAGAAGGTCAAGCAGAAAGGGAAAAGTGGCCTAGAGGTGTGGATATGGTTCCACAGTGAAGATCTCTTATTTTTCACCTACTTAAAGACTAAGGGCATAGACGGGAATTCCAAATCAATTAGAAGATTATCCAAATCGGTCAAATCAATGAAGGAAATTCAGCCAAGTGGGGTTGAGCGCAAGTTTGAAGAAAAGAAAGAGAATCTTTCCTATTTTATCTCTTATTCCAAACCAAATTGGAAACCCTCCAATCAAATCTTTTTCTTTCCTTTTTTTCCCCTATTATCTCTCCTTTTTTCTCCTAATTCCTACCCTCCACCTCATCACACAAAATCATCCAAGAGGGGCCCACACTTGGATGTTCTCCTTTCTTTCCTATTTTCTCTCCTTTTTTTCTTCTCTCTCTCCGCTCCACCTCACAAAATCATCCAAGGGGGATCACCCTTGGGCGTTCTCCTCTTTTCTCCCCTATTCCCTATAAAAAGGGAGTCGACCATGCCACTTAGGGCATCCTTCTCTTGTGCTTCTCTTCTCTAGTCCTTCTCTCTTTCATCTCTCCCAATTTAGGTTTTGCTCTCTCTTTAGCTCTAGTTTTTTTTGCTTTAGCTTTAAACGCTTTTTTTAATTGTTATTTTGTTTTTTATTAATGCAAGTCTTCTTCTTCATTAATGTAAGTTTTTAATTTTATTGTTTTATGCAATTGAAGTTGTAAGTTTAATTTCTAGTTCTAGGCTTAGTTCTAAGTGACAAGAATCAAGTGTGGAGCACAAGTTTTTAAGTTCAAGATTTGTTTTCTCTAGGCCTAGCAATTTCAGATTTGGTTTATCTCAGATCTTATTTTTATGGCTGATAGTATCTCAAATCAATCAAGTTTTTAATTCAAGGATTGAAGTTCAAGTAAGTAGGCTTCTACATAAGTCTTCTCACCCCCCTATCATTCCCTCTTCTTGCTACCAATTCATTCTTAATTTAGGATTTTAATTTCAGTTTTACTTTATTGTTTTACCTCTCCCCCAAAGTCCTTGGCTAGACTATGTGTTGGCTTTTCCCCTTTCTAGCTATGGAACCATCCTTTTATGGCCTTTACTTTTAGTTATTTACTTTGTCACCCTTTCCCTAAAGCTAAGTAGTGAAGTCCTTGTAAGAGTTACTCTCTAGTCAAGTAAAGAAGCTTGCATTATTTATGGTGCTTCCCTCGGGCTAAGTAGAGAAACCTACTTGTGTGCCTCTCTCTAGCTTTCTTTCCTTTTAGTTACACTTTTATTATTTATTTCAGCACTTTTACTTTATTGCTTTTTATTTCATCACTTTTACTTTCAGTTGTTTACTTTTTATCTGTGTGGTTTGAAGTATTTAAATTTCTAGATGTGTTGGTTAGGACGTTTTTAGATGCATTTATTTTAGGGAGGTAGTTAGAAGTAGATCACTATAATTAATCGATACACTTTCGCGTTACTAAAAGAAGCCAAAATAAAGTGGTTGCTCTCCTTGTATTCGACCTGTAGCTACACTGATCCATATGCTTACAGTTACTTTTAAAAATCAAACATTGCTTCATGTAAATCTGTTCCTCTAAGTCACCATAAAGAAATCCAGTCTTCACATCCAGCTGTTCAAGCTCCAAATCATACATAGCCACCAAAGCAAGTAGTACCCGGATCAAAGTGTGCTTCACCACTAGAGAGAATATTTTATTGTAGTCTATCTCCTCCTTCTGTGCATAGCCCTTGGCTACAAGTTTGGCCTTATATATTTCACGCTCCTTCTCAAATGTTGCCTTTTTCTTACGAAAGACCCATTTACACGCAATGATTTTTCTTTCCTTGGGTTTTTCCACAATCTCCCAAGTCTTGTTCTTCTATAGAGACTCCATTTCCTCCATCATAGCTGCCATCCATTTATCATGTTGTGTATAACTCAAAGCATCATGGTAGGAAGATGGATCAACTATACCTATAGTGAGGGCATAGGCAACCATGTCCTCAAATTTGTATCTTGCATGTGCTTTGTGAGTACGCTTCCCTTTACCCTTAGCCACAGTATAACGAACTTCTACTGCCTCCTGTTGTCCTGGTAAGCCACTGGATGACTTATTCTCTCTTGTTGTTTCTGAATCACCGAGCTCCACTTGCACAGTAGAGCCTTCTTTATTTTCATCAACTACTTGTGAACTGCAATCTGACTTCACCATATGAGACTCATCAAACATAAGATCCCTACTAACCAAAACTTTCTGTGAACCTGGATCCTACAACATGAATCCTGATGAGCACATTTATGTGTGAAATCTAGGGTAGTAAAACATGCATTTTACATATTTAGAATGCAGCTACCTTGGGTTTTACTCTCTTTTTTCAGGTTTTATACTTTCAATGCCTTAAGGACTATCGGGCGCTATATCTCCCATTTTACATGTAAAGAGGTCCTATTTCTTTTCATGCTTGCGAAGAGGATGAAATTCTGAGCAAGATAGATGTGTTCAATTAAAAGTATACATTCGTTTGGTCAACCGTACAAGTGATTATTCTTTTCGGGCAAGAAAAAGAATAATGGATCATAACTGAACCGAGATGCAGAACCAGCCCATCCACAGTTGTCCCAAGGGTATAAGGAATATTCCAAATGCCAACAAGGATCAATGGACCACATCCTTAAGTGATTGAAGATTCATTTTTTGTAACAACAACTACCTAGCATAGTTGGTGAGTTGTGGTGTGCAAAATCTCTTCCTTATTAGGAGGTCTCAAGTTCGAACCTCTTAGCTGCTATTTTGTTGAGGTTTTTTTTTAGAATATTTTCTCTCTCCTACTCATCACTCAAAGGAGGTCGGCCAAGATAGTTGTACGCAAGTTTGAAGAAGAGAGAGAAAATAAAGATAAAAAATAGGAAAGAAGAAAAAAAGAAAAGAAAAGACAAGGGCATGGATGGAATTTCCAATTTAAAATAGAATATTGTCCAAATCCAAGCAAGGAAAATCGGCCAAGGGGGGTTTCTTGTGCAAGAAGAGAGAGAAAAATAGAAAAAAGAGAAAAAATAGGGAAAAAAATGCAAGAAAATCGTGAGAGATCTCTCCACACATTTTCTCTCTTCTCTCTCCACCTCACCATAAAATCGTCCAAGGGGATCCACCCTTGGACGTCCTTCTCTCTCTCCTATTCCCTATAAAAGGGAGTCCACAAAACCCTAAAAAATTGTCCCTCTCTTCCTCTCTAATTCATTCTTCTTCTAGGGTTTTTTTTTTGTTGCTCTATCTCTTTCTCTAGTTTCCTCTTTCTCTATCTCTAGTTCTAGGTTTATGCTTTAAACAATTTTGTAAGTTCTTTTATTCAATTAATGCAAGCACTTTTATTTTTTATTCAGTCTTTTATTTTTATTATTTAAGTAATTGAAGTTGTAATTTGCAAGTTCTAGTTCTAGGCTTAGTTCTAGGTGACAAGAACAAGCTATGAAGCATGTCTTTCAAGTTCAATTTTTTTCTTCAGATTTGTTTTCTCTAGTACTAGAAATTTCAGATTTGGTTTATTCTAGATCTGGTTTTTAGTACTGGCAGTATCTCAAATCGATCAAGTTTTCAGTTCAAGGGTTGAAGTTCATGTAAGTAGACTCCCTCAGTAGTCTTCTCTCCCCCCTCTCATTCCCTCTTCTGACTACTCTTTCTTTCTTAATTTAGGATTTTAATTTCAGTCATTACATTATTGCTATCCCTTTCCCCCAAGGTTCATGGCTAGTGTATGTGTTGGCTTTGCCCCTCCTAGCCATAGAACCATCAATTTATTGTTTTTATTTTAATTGTCTCCCTTTCCCTAAAGCCAAGTAGAGTAACCCTTGTAAGAGTGGCTCTCTGGTCAAGTAAGGAAGCTCATATTATGATGCATCCTTCAGGCTAAGTAGAGAAACATACTTGTGAGTCTCTCTCTATCTTTCTCCCCTTTCTTTTACTTTATTTTTATTTCAGCATTTTTTCCTTTATTTTTTTTATTTTTAATTGCATGGGTTGTTTATTTTCACTTATTTATTTATTTAATTTTAATTGCGTGGCTTGTGTCTTTAAATTCTTAGATGACGAATGGTTAGGACGTTATTTTAGATACATATGTTTAGGACGGTAGTTAGAATTAGATCACAACCATTAATAGGTTCACTTTCGCATTATTAAAAAAAATAAATAAATAAAGTGGCTACTCTCCCTGAGTTCGACCCGTAGCTACACTGATCCGTACGCTTGCGGTTACATTTAAAATCTCAAACAAATCCTTTTATGCCTTTCTTAAAACCAAGAAAGATACACTGCTTAGACTTCGAGTTTAATTGGAACACTGCTCACTTTCAACATGTGCATAGGCTGGACAACCAAATATGTATAGAATAGAATAATCTACTGTTTTCCTGTCCATACCTCTTCAAAAATTTTACAATCGATCACCTTTGATGCAGTCCTATTAATGAGGAAACATGCCATGTTCACTATTTCTACCCAAAATCTCTTGGTTAACCCTACATTCAGTCTCATACTCTGAGCTCTTTCTAGAAGTGTTCTGTTCATCCTTTCATCTACACCATTTTGTTGTGAGTTCTTTGGAATCATAAAGTGACATGTAATCCCTTTAACTTTGCACAATTCTAGAAACGGCTTGTACGTGTACTCACCTCTATTATCTGTTATCAAGTACTTAAATTTTTTTTTCCTATCTTCCTTTCGATCTCAGCCTTCTATTCCTTAAATTTAGTGAACACCTCACTTTTATGCCTCATGAAGTAGATCTAGACTTTCCTTGAGTAATCATCAACAAAGGTGACGAAGTATTCTACCCTACCTTTAGATTTTGTTGTTGAAGGACCTCATACATCGCTGTGTACATAATCAAGCACCCTTTTACTCTTATATTCTATAGTTTTGAAACTAACCTTGCACTGTTTTCCGAACACACAATACTTGCAGAAGTTCAGTTTACAAGTTTTCACTCCTTTCAACAGTTTTTTTTTATGAAACTCCATCAATCCCCTTTCTCCCATATGCCCTAGCTGCATATGCCACAAATAAGTATCATCTGTATCAAATCCTGCATTTGTAGTCACAGATGCTCCACCTGTAACAGTGCTTCCTATGAGTCTGTATATGTTTCCTGCTAGCTGTCCCTTCATGACAACCATAACACCCTTAACAACTTTGAGAACTCCCCCTCCTGCTATATACTTACAGCCATTTGAGTCAAGTTCCCCCAACGATACTAAGTTTTTCTTAATTCTGGTACATGTCTCACTTCTGCTAAAGTTCTTACTATCCCATCAAACATCTTGATTTTGATAGTGCCTATCCCAATGGTCTTGCACATAGCATCATTCCCCATTAGGACAGACCGACTATTATTTGGTTGATATGTATCAAACCAATCCTTATGTGGTCAAATGTGATATGAACATCCAGAATCTAAAATCCAAAAATCAAAAGGTTGATTCTTACTTGATGATATAGGGAGTACATCTCCATCATCTCCATCTAAACTATCAGCCACACTAGCCTCCTCAGATTCCTTATCTACACCTTTCTTCTTCAAGTCTGCCTTCCTTTTCAAGCACTCTTTTCAGATGACCTTCCTTCTTACAATGGTAATAAGAGACTTTTGCCTTTTCCCCCTTTGATTTTGATTGACTCTTCCCAGATCTCTTCTGATTTGATCTCCCTCTTTTCTGCTACTTTTCACCTCTAAAAAGAACTTCTCCTTAAGATTTCGTATTGATGGCCTTCTTCCTTGTATCATTGGACATGAGGACAGTCGTGACTTCATCCATCTCAAGAGTCTCCTTCCTGTCCAAGAGAGTCATTACCATGTGATCATACGATTCTGGGAGTGAAGATAGCAACAATAATGCTTTGTCTTCATCTTTGATCTTAACCTCCAAGTTTGCAAGTTTACTTATGATCTGATTGAACATGTCAAAATGCTCTAATAGATCCGTACCTACATCCATCTATAGAGAACACAATTGCTTCTTCATGAATAACTTGTTCATCAAGGACTTCGTCATGTAGATGCTTTCAAGTTTCGCCCATAACTATAGTGTAGATTCGATACCCACAACATATTGTAGGGCATCATCAGAAAGATCCAATCGAATAGCACTTAACGCCTTTTCCTCCATCTCTTGCCAATCATCATCAATAATTTTTGAAGGTTTCTTTGACTTCCCTAACAATGTTTTCAACAAACCCTATTGTATCAGAAAATCCTTCATCCTTTGACACTAGATGGTGAAATTGTTCTTCCCATTGTACCGCTCGATATCATACTTGACATTCGATCTCTTCTCTGCCATCATGATACCTAGAAAATGGAAACCTAGAGCTATGATACCAATTTGTAGGAATATAACCCTAAAACGATGCAGAAGATAATGAAAAAATAGAACAAACAATGCACACAGATTTTCTAGGTTTGGAAAGGTTGCCTACGTCCTCGGTGAGATGAGATCCTGCTTCACTATCAATAGAAAATAGGGTTACAATGCTCATCCCTCACACCTCTTAGTATTACTTGCATTACAAAGAAAGAAACTCGCTCTATGAATATATAGCGAAAAACCCTAATCTAGAAAGTACAAAACTGCCCTCAAATAAAAGACATCATACACTAACAATCTATGATCCAATCGAGGCGCCTGCACCAGTACTACTTGGATTAAATTGTGACAGAATATAAGACATCATACACTAACAAATTGTCCTCCTGGTTTTAAAGTCATAAAAGACACAATAAGAGGAGAAAAATGTTAGAGAATAATTGGGACATTTAGTAAGTTGAATAACAGATAGAAGACTTAAGGGCAACTTGAACCAAAGAATATGGGATAGATTCATACATGAGGTAGGAGAGACCACACCATGACTTGTTAGTTTAGTAGAAGAACTATCAGTAAAAATAATAGTAGAAGAATTAGAATTTTAAAAATAGAGGAAAAGAAGTTAGACTTACCCATCAAATGGGAGGAAGCACCTGAATCAATAATCCTTGGCATGGGAGAAGTAGAGGTAAGAAGGGTAGAGTTACCTATGTGGGCTAAAGTAGCAGTGAAAGTGGAGGCTGATGCAGTCTCAAGCTATTGGAGATGCTTGAGTAGTTGATTAAAGTCATCTTTCGTTCATCCATTCCGCCCGCCTGTTCAGACTCGACGCCCTTTCTCATTATCATCTACTGCCCTTTCTCTCCTCCCGGCTATTCACGTTTAAAGATCATCGTATGTATGCTCGACTTTGGTTTCCAATTCTATAGGTAGGAGTACATTATGGAAGGATCAGTCACCCAGGCAAACCAACCCTCCTCCAAGAAGAATTAATTGTTACCCAACAGTCACTGAGAAGGGGGGTGAATCAGTGAGTCTAATTCTGATCCCCAAAAACTTGTCCGATATCTAACCAAGCAAAACTTGATACACCTGTCCCTATACCTATCCCTATTTGCACACAGTTGTATGCACACTTAACCTCTTATAGGCACTTCCAAGTGTGCACACTCATTCCACATTCCACGCACTTCAATATATGTAATGCAAACAATAAGCATACCCACAACATAGGGTTTTTACGAGGTTTTAGGGCTGATATCAATGCCTTATAATCAAGCCCTGCCTAGCATATACATCCACAACTAGCTAGCATGCATACAGTTCATCCACAACTAACCTAGCATGTATACAATTCATCCACAACTAACCCTAGCATACATACATATAATTATACATACTTTAATGTAAATCCAAGGTTAGGGAATCTTACAACCTGTTGTCTGGGATGACTAGGAACTTGCACTGACCACTGGGACCTCCATTGCCAAGCTCTCCTCTCTTCCCCTTATCTTCTTGCTCTTTAAAGGATTAACACAAAACCCTCAAGCTCTCTTCTCTTCTCTTTTCTTTCTCTCTCTACTTGGAGTCAATATTCCATTAATAGAGCTCACCATCACACAAAATCAGCCTTCAGTGGAGCACACATCACTCACTTGAAGCTTAAAAAATCACTTAATGGCCATTAATGGAGGGGGGCACTTCTATTGCAAAAATCGCAGCCTTTCCTCACTCAAAAGTGTTTATCTTGCTTCCAATGTGTAGAGCTCGAAAAAACAAAGATACAACAACTTGGATGGAGGCATTTGGAGCTAGGGTTAAAAAGTTATAGTCATTTGAAGTTGGGCCAACCAGAACATTCAAAATGAAATCTTCAAAGTGGCATAGGCTACACCGGCGGTGCATGCAACAGAGGCGTAGATCTGGCTGTAGATCTCATCAAAGCGTATCTATTAATTTGAGCCATCCGATTTAGATAACGGATAGTGAATCTACACCACAGGATTGGAATCAGTGCTCACTTATGCTGACACAAGCCGTCAGTGCCAGGCATGTTATCGATGCCTTATTGGCTGGCACAACATGTTTAATGATATACTGTCGGCTGCCTTTATGAAAGTCTGATTAGATCCAGATCTAGATCTAAAATCTAGATTAACTTCATAAGCCTGAAATGGCATCTTCTAATAAAGCTCCCATACACATGCGCCACACTTGATTAAGACCCATTTCATTAAATCACTCACCAGCCCCTTGACTTCTAATAATTACAAGAAACCCTCCAAAAATTCAAACAATATTCTAAAAGAGCGCCCCATTGGCTGAGAGGTATTTCAGTATTTTGGATCGGATTTTTCAAACCAATCCCATGAAAACCTTCATAACTTTCTCATATGAACTCCGATTGAGCTGAAATGAAAAGCATTGGAACCACAACTCAACATCTACAACTTTTCAGAAGACCCAATCATCCAACTCAACCATGCAAAATGATCATAATGCCCCTGAACCTTCTCATGTCACAACTTCCTCATATGGAATCGAAATACAACGAAATCAGAAGCATTGAAAAGATTAGATTTTTGTCGTCTCATTGCATGGAGAATGTTTCTTCCAATCATCTTCAATGCCGAAATTGTTCCCGACTGCCACAAAGCTCTATTTTGACTGTAGATGTCGTAACTTCTTCATAGGGTATCAGAATGCAACGAAATTAGAAGGATTGGACTATTATAAATTATAATCTATCCTTTTTATGAAGAAATGTCTCCCAAAAATATCACTTTCATTGTCAAAAATTCCCCCAAGCATAAATAGCTTAATTTTGTCAGTTTTGACCCAAAAACCCACAACACCTACCAAGGATGTATCAAATCACCCCATGCACATGATGCAACCCTGTTATATCATCGGTGACACTAAACATTTTCATCATTTTTGCCATGTCACCCAAACTAACCACGTCATCACCGCCACATGGCCAGGGTAGCTAACAAGGACAACCATAAAAAAAATAGAATTGTGTTACGCCCCTCGATCCCTATAGAGCAAAAGAGCTACCTGGTGATCACTAGGTTGCAACATGTCCAGTCGTGAACTCCTCACACAATTTCCGCCATTTGTAGGACTAATCGATGCCTCACCTGCATAAGTACCTATGTAGTGTAGTGTCGGTTGCACATTCATGAAGAGAAAATCATTTTATTCATTCGTACTATTGAATCCTATGATCAGTCCCTCTTACTCCATAGGGCTGAGATAGATGTGTTGGAAAGATCTTCCTAAGCCAACACCGGGATATAGTGGATGAAAGTAGGTGAATCCGAATCTGCTCTATCGAATGCTACTACAAATGGTGATGATTCTATGGAATCATCTTTTGCTAATGCCACATTACACAAACTAATGGATCAGTAGTCTAACGCAGTGCGTGGGGTAGATGATTTAGAGATGAGCACGATATGTGTATGGTTCAGTTTGTGAAGGAGATAACCACTATGGAAAAAGTGTTCCAACATATGCCAGATATCTTCTCCTAGGATGACCCAGTAGGTTTGGAAGAACATCTTCGGGTGACCATAGAACCTGGTGCTTTCCATCATCCTATTTGAAAGGCCGCATATCCATTTTGAAAAGCCAGGGCAACTTCTGTCGGTGAGACCACACCAGTCCACTATCAGGCAGGGTGTGAAGCGATCTTGTACTAAATGAAATGACTAACCCTTATTAGAGAAAAGAAAAAACACAATACCTATAGAAGAAACTCCTAATGCAAATGCAAGTGTGGTGTCTCCAAAAGTACCATAGTTGGGATCAGTAGTGATAGTATTGGCTAACTCATTAGCCTAGTCCGACTGACCATAATTTGCCTAACATGTTTCCACAATATGATTTGGCTTACCACAATAGCTGCATTAACGAGAGGACTTATCAACTGGATGTCCTCCTATACCACGGCCATAGGAATCACGACCACGACCTTTTCTAGAACCACGACCAGTAACAAAGGCAAAGTTATCTTTAGTAGATAAGTCAACCTTGTCGGAGTAACCAAACAATGAAGAGTGAGAAGACCTTGTTGAGAGAGGGCACCTTCTCGCCAGTAAGAAGTTGACCTATAATAGACTGATAACGAGGATGAAGTCTAGCCAAGAACTTTGCTATGTGGAATTCAGCATGTTGTTGCTTTAACTGATCTAGTTAGTGGTAAGAGGTTGATGTATCTGGAGTGCTTCAAGAATTCCTTTATACTCACTAAAATACTCATTAAGAATTTTTTCACCATGCTTGAAGTTGAACCTCTTTTTGTACAAGTCATATAATAGAGTCATGTAATCGTAGGTGTTTTCCAAGCACCACTTGTTACACCCGTTCCCTAATATGTTCTAATTTGGACTTTTGTGATAGATCTCGAACCAGAGATACGGAGTACCATTGGGTTTTGGCTCACGGCCGCTCATTGCAAGAAGGGAAGGGATGACCCCACTTTTTTGTGCATATCATGCTAGTCCAACTGGAGGGAATTTAGATCTTCTGACCCCAAGTGGTAAGTGACCCGACACCTCCCTACTCGAGTCTCGGCACATACCAAAATTGTCAGAGGACCATACACACAACCTAGGGCAAACGCCAGTGGAATGACCAAGTGAGGACAGTAGTTAGTCAAGGCGCAACACTCTCTTAACAACTGGAAACAAGCCACCAGAAACACTTGGGCTGAATCCGGTCACCTAACAGGCTGCTCGATGCCTATGGGCCCCACCACCTACATCGTGAGCAGCCCTGGATGACCTCACACACTCTCTCACACCTTTCCTCATGACTTGTACTCTATATGAGCCTAAGGAGGTAAGGTCACATGTTCTGAATCGCGGAATAACCTACTTGGACTGGACAAGGGCCAACTAAACAGACCCTCAGGAGATGACTTACTATAAAAGGAGGAGTGAGTTCATATCTCACTCCTCAATTGTCCAAAATGTGGGAGAGGGAAAGAAGAGGAGAGAAAGGAAGAGTAGGGAGGAAAGGAAGAAGGAGAAGAGAGAAGGAGCTCACCTAAGCTCCCGGCTTCGCAACTTCTTGCTGGAATCTTGCCGGAGGTAGGTGCCATCTTCCTCTGCCACTTTCTTTCTTCATTTTGACCTAATATAGTTGAGCAAGGAGGTGAACCATGACCTCAGCACCTCTAGGAGCTCAGATGAGTGTCATTTCACTCCCTCGGTGTGGTTGCTGAGCTTAAACCAAGCCGCGTGAGCCCCGGCAACACTTGTGACCAAATGCCTAGTAAGGGTTTCCACCTTTGGATGTCGTATATCCCAAACGGTTCAGCGGAATTGAAACTTATTTGGCTCAAAATGGAGGTGGGGAGATCCCCTTGAAACTCCACGGAACAAATCCCAACAACTGGGCCCGAGCCAAAAAGCCCCAAATCCAGTGCATATTTCTAGTGAACCTTGAGACCTTAGGAGGCCTCTGCTAAGGCCACCAGAAATAGGTCTGATATTTTCGATGGATTCAGCCCTATTATCGGTGGATATTTTTGGTGACCCTCACAGAACTATAAAAAATGACAATGCCTGTATCCTTAGGGGCAGACTTGTGGGTCTCCCTTCAATGTTTCTAACACCCGATGACCCTTGTACATAGGGTAGAGACAAGCACGTACAATAAGATCGAAAGTGAGAAATACCCGGTTGATACACTTGGAACCCAATTCAATTAAACACAATCGAGGTGAGGGATGATTGAATTTTATTTTGTGGAGTGTTTACTATTGTAGAACTGCTCAAATGTGTTAGAAATCATGAATGTTCTTTAATTTTTAATTACATATGTGCATATGCTAAACATGTTTATATATTGAAATTGGAAATTATGATATGTGATGTATGTTGGACTGAGAGACGGGATCTGGTGTGGCCAAGGTGGTTCCGGTATCGTGATCGTCGTGTGAATGTTGTATTCATGCACTGATTATGTGCATTAGACTATATATAGTCACAGATTACACTTTGTGGCCGATGATGATTCCAGTATCATGTACTCTGGGACTATACATGGAAATTGGTATACATTGTGGCTAATGGTAATTTCGGTATTGCGTAGCCCATATTCAACTGCTTGTATGCTAGAATAGGTATATAGTCATGGGTTACACTTTGTGGCCTATGGTGATTCCGATGTTGTGTACCCCAGGACTATACTTGGAAATGAATACACTCTGTGGCCGTTAGTGATTTCGGCATCGCGTAGTCTATACTAACTGTATCTGAAGTGTTCTTCAGATCTTCAAAGTGTTCTTTAGATCTTTGAAGTGTTCTTCGAGCCTTTAGGACTCTTCAATCCTTTGTTTTATTTAAGTGATACTTTTAGGAAAAGTTTCCTCTTAGCCCTCCCATAGCCTATCCCTAGCGGAAGCTCTATCCGAGTGCCACCTTAGCCTAGCCATCCCATAGCCTATCCCCAGCGGAATCTCTATTCGAGTGCCACCTCAGTTGAAACCTGAAAGTAGCTCATCCCCATAGCTCATCCCCAATGGAAGCTCTATTCGAATACCACCATAGCCTAAGCCTGGAAATAGCCTTCCCTAGTCAAAGCTCTGTCCGAATTCAAATCTGAAAGTAACCCTTCCTAGCCAGAACTCTGTCTGAATATTGTCACAGTCAGTATCTCTCGAGAAAGGAAGTTGGAGGTCAAGACCATCTTCCCTTGAGCTAGGAGAATCCACAAGAAATGTCATACTAGCATCAACCAAGGGGTCCACCTCTCTTGACCCGTAACAAGGGCCAAGCTCAGGAATAATTTCTCAACAGAATTAGCACAATGTTATATAGACCTTGCTTTAATTTATATAGTTATTTAAATTCAGTCAATGTATATATGTGTGATAACATAGCCATGCATGTGGAATAGGAATAATTGTGAAAAATGTTCGTTCTTAAGCATCTAGAAGGAAGACCGGTTGAACCAGGTAGATTGGGTGCCTAACACCTTCCTAATTCAATAACCTGACACTTATACTAAATCTCTGGACCAGACTAACTATCAGGCCCTTTTCTCAAGAATTGGGCCCACCCCTAGGTCCTAGGCCGATAATCCCAGGTGGTGACTCCAAACCCCTTTTGCATGATCCTGATCCTCATATTAGACCATCATTAAACCCCTGTCTCGAATGACGAACTTTACACTCTTGCGAAATGGGCCTCCATGTATCTCCAAGCAGCGATACGGTGGTGTGGGGCCCGCAGGGTAAGCTCACACAACACACCCCTCCCTCATGAAAGAGAAAGAGAGGAGAGAGGACGGAATCGATGCAAAGCCTTTTTCCTCCCCTAAAAAGAGGAACGTAAACTTATTTTTTCGACCGCTACCCTCACAGTGGCGACTTTGCTGGGGATAAATGTGAAGCTTCCGACACTAGATGCTACCATTAAATGAAAGAACATTTTCCACCACATCTATTTGAAAAAATATTTGGCTAACCCCATGTTTGTATTTGTACTTGCTAATTGCATCATGAATTGTGCTCGAAGTGAAATCATTTGGCGAGGGACTCCCTATCATGCCCGCACCCTTGGGGAGGTTAGTGTATGTCATGGAGAGTACTCTGAGAGCAAATGGTAGCCGCTTCCTATACAAGGTGTGGGGTATTGTTAAATGGCGAGGATGTTTATAATTGTGCCAGCACCCTTGGGGAGGTTCGTGCACTTTATGACATTTTGAGATCGGATAATGATATTTTCGCATTACACTTCTGCACACAATCACTCACGATTCCACCACCCCGTGGCCAATTGCTTAACCTCATGTGTAGTCACAAGTAATGGGAAAGGAAGTTACCCCCTTGATCTTGTACCCATGGGTATATCAAAAGGAACACATACCTTGCCTATATAGATCCTGTCAAGGAAGCCTTGTCGGTCCTATTACATCCGCCGCATGCTTGCATCATAAAGGAAATAGATGGAGAACGCTAGGACCACCACAAGTTGATCTGTAGAATTTGTTTGCGATCTTGAAAAGGAATTTTCCTATGATATATTCTAGTCATAAAGAAATGCTCTCCTAAGTCGGTTTCAAATAAAAGGTGTCCTTCCTCCTTAGAAATAAAATATGAACGATTTGGCATACGTGATCCAGGCTGACATATTGACAAAGAATGTATTAATAGGAGTATTCTGGTCAAGCCATTTGTATGAACCTCCCACTTATGGCATTGAGTGGACTAGGGGCATCAACCCCTATCCACTCCCTACCATTAAGTGGACTAATTTTGGATGGATCATTGGTTGTTAATCTAGTGAATGTGTGAACAAGGGTTGGGAATACAAGAATCCTAAAATAAGCCACTTTTAGTTCAGGCACAATTCCACACCTCAAGTATTCTCCGCAGTCCATTTGGATACGTTAGGGTAACCGGTTAACTCAATTAAGTCCAGTGTCAGCTCCATCGTCTCTCCGAGATTGTCTACTGCCGAGTAATTATGACCCAATTCACATGGATCCCCATGACCTTAAATCACCTGAGCAAGTATGGGACCACCCCGTAGAGACCTTGCAGATAGAAATGGTCGAGGTTAAGAGAGTAATAGCTCAGATAATGCATGCACTCCAAAACCCTCTCAGGGCTGAACTAGCATAAGCCATAGAAGAGTTGGATCAGAAAGGACCTACGGGTCATTATAGGAATTCTTCCCTAGTTGACTCAGGAGAACCAAAGCAAGTTAGGCCAACCGATCAGAGAGAAGCTTCACCTACCCATCTGAATGGTCAACGAGGGACCTATTCCAGGGTCCCTCCTCCTAGGGTAGTGATTGAAGATGAGGAAGAGAAGGTCGCCGCACATGTCCGAATGGAGCCTCTAAAGACAGAGAAAGAAAGGAAACTCAAAGAGAAATTAGAGAAGTTAGAGAATATGATTCGAGCGGGAAAAGGCTCAAAAACCAAAATAGTGGATTCTGATGAAATGAGTTTCTTTTCTGGGGCAAGGATTCCCAAAAGTTTTAAATGGCAGACTGATAGATTCGACAGGTTAGGGGACCCTAAGGCTCATCTCAAAGTCTTCCTTAGCATCATCAAGTCATGGCAACTTGCGGACAACCAGATGGGGCAAGCCCTCATGTTAACCCTATCAGGACCAGCACTAAGGATGCTCACCCAATTAGAGCCTTCCTAACCCAAAATTGGATGACAGTGGTGAAAGCCTTCACCAAGCAGTACTCGTACAATACCAAAGTGGATGTGAAGTGAAGAGCGCTTGAGAAGCTGATTTGGTATGCGCGACTCTGGGGTGATGCCTGTCAAAGCTTCACAAAATTTCAAATTATCTAAAAGACCCAAGGAAACTAGGAGAAAGGTCACCTAGTGGGATAAGATTAAGGAAAGCATTACTTTATTGGCGAAGAATGTCTTAATAGGAGTATTTTGGTCCAGCCATTAGTGTGAATCTCCCACTTATGACATTGAGTGGACTAGGGCATCAACCCCTGCCCACTCCCTATCATTACGTGGACTAAATTTGGATGGATCATTGGTTGTTAATCTAGTGGATGAATAAACAAGGGGTTGGAAATATAAGAAATCCTAAAATAAGCCACTTTTGGTTCAGGCACAATTCCACATCTCAAGTATTCTCCGCAGTCCATTTGGACACGTCAGGGTAACCGGTTGACTCACTTAAGTCCAGTATCACTTTCATCGTCTCTCTGAGATTGTCTACTGTCAAGTGATTACAACCCAATTCACATGGATCCACACGACTCTGAATTACCAGAGCAAGCATGGGTCCACCCCGCAGAGACCTTGTAGATAGAAATGGCCGAGGTCAAAAGAGGAATAGCCCAGATACTACATGCACTCCCAAACCCTCCCAGGGCTGAACCAGCACAAGCTATAGGAGAGTTGGATCAGAACGGACCTACGGGTCATCGTAGGAATTCTTTTTGAGTTGACTTAGGGGAACCAAGGCAAGTCAGGCCAACCAGTCAAAGAGGAGCTTCACCTACGCGTCTAAATGGTCAATGGGGACCTGTTCTAGGGTCCCTCCTCCCAGGGTAGTAATTGAAGATGAAGAAGAGGAATTTTTGGTGCATGTCCGAATGGAAACTCCCGAGACGAAGAGAGAGAAAAATCAGAGAGAAATTAGAAAAGTTAGAAAATATGCTCCGAATGGGAAAAAGTTTGAAAAGTCAAATAGTGGATTCTGATGAAATAAGCTTCTTTTCTGGGGTAAGGATTCCCGAGAAGTTCAAATGGGAGATTGACATATTTGATGGGTCAGGAGACCCCAAGGCTCATCTCAAAGTCTTTCTCAACATCACTAAGTTATGGCAACTTGCTAACAACCAAATGGGCATGCCTTTATGTTAACCCTACCAGGACCCGTATTGAGGTGGCTTACACAGTTGGAGACTGCCCCAACTCAGAATTAGACAACAGTGGTGAAAGCCTTCACCAAGCAATACTCTTACAATACTAAGGTAGGTGTGAAGCGTCGAGAGATCGAGACATTGAGACAACAACCCAGAGAAGGATTCACCACCTTGTTAATGAGGTTTAGGGATAAGGCCACCAAAATGGTAGATCGGCCTTCAGAAGCAGAGCAAGTAGAAATGTTGATTGAAAACCTATCAAAGCCTTATTATGATGTCCTTAACTATCAACATTTGCAAACTTTTGATGCCTTGATAGCCATAGGTACATGTGAGGAAAATAGAATCCTAAGGGAAGCTCAGTATCAAGGATCCTCCCAAGATGCAAGCAAGAACACTAGAGTTGGATGGGGAAATGGTAGGTGCGGTCCAACAGTTAGTTTCTTCTATCACTCCATGATAACTATTTGTGATACAAGCAGATGCCCCCTCCCAGAAGGCTCCTCGTCCAAGAAGGCAGTTTACTAATTTGGGAATGCCCGTGATAGGAGTGTATGAAAAGCTAAAGAAACAAAGATTGTTAGGGATAGTGGTTCCAAGAGTAATCAGCAACCCTCCCCCAGCTTGGTATAGAGATCATGAATATTGTGCTTACCACACTCAGAAGGAGCATAACACTAAAAGATGCATGGGTCTGCAACATGCGATCCAGGACTTGGTAGACAACCGGACTATTGAAGTGAAGGTCAAGTAAACTCCCAATGTCAACACCAATCCACTCCCCGACCATGTGAACAATCTAGATGAGGAAGCAATAGGAAGTGATCCCACTAAGTTGATCACACCTAAAGCTTAAAAGAATCACATGAATGCCCACGCTTACAGGAGAGCCATGAGTCGAAGATTTAAGGCCAGAAAAACTCCCAAAAGAGAAGAATCCTCAGAAAAGGATCCAGAAGATCAGGTATCCGCTATCTCTCCTTCATCATCAACAAGGGGATCCACCGTACCATACCTCTAACCTTCAGCATATTACCAACCTCTATCTTATTACCAACCTCCATCATATTACCAATCTCCACCATATCATCAACCTTCACCACATTATCAAGGAGAAGGAATTTCCTCATCTTATCACCCCCAATCTTCATATCCTACCTCTCACATCACATTTCCTTTATACCATCCCGCTTTGTATCCCTCATCACCTTCATATCAAACCCATTCCCAAGGATAAGTGGATAGTCCAAAGGAAGGATGGATTGGTGGATACAGTTGGAAAGATATGCTCACCTTACCGGATTCACCAAAGATGACTTCATCAATAGGATCAGTGAATGCTTTAGGAGAAGGCCAGGATGGTGATCCCACTTCTCTAATTCTGCCCACCATACCACAGGAAGACTACCCGGAGAACATTGAAGAAGTCACAGATGAGCTCCTTAGGGCAATAATAGCATTGGCAGTGGGAGAACAAATCAAAGAGCACACCTCCCTATTCCACATTGGGAGTGACAAAAGATGATGAGTCTAGTCTAATCCAACTTCAAGCCAGTGATGTCAAGTCTAACCCTATGAAAATATTTCGGTCCATACACTTTGAATGCTACGAGCATTTGGATGCAGAAAAAATTGATGGTCAAGAGGAATCTGATGAAAAGCCAAGTGAGGGGGAAATCAGTGAAGAAGAAGATGATGACGATGACATTGAGGACACGAGAGAAGATGAAAATGATGGAGATGACTCTAATTCTCAAGATGATGATGAATACCAGGACTGGGATGACTACCAAGGGCCTTGGCACAATGATAAAGATGATGAATCATGATACTATTCACCTAGGGATCTGGGAGGATATTCCATGTATGCAATTGGCGAAGATGACCCGACCGGTGGAAGGAGAACACTTCTACTGTACTTATCAGTGGGAGAATATTCCATGGGCTCTTTGCTAGTGCAAAAAGAGACTAAAAAGGGGGTAGAGCATGCCATATACTACCTCAGCAAAAAGTTCCTAGAGTACAAGATGTGGTACACATCTTTGGAAAACACTTGTGCTGCATTGATTTGGGCAACAAAAAGGCTGGGACACTACATGGTAGCGTATCCAGTGCATTTGATCTCAAGAATGGATCCAATCAAATACCTCTTCGAGAAACCAGCTTTAACAGGAAGGATGGCCTGGTGGTTACTTTTGCTATCAGAGTTTGACATCACCTATGTTACTCAAAAATCCATTAAGGGGCAAGCTATAGCTGATCATTTGGCTGCCCACCCCATAAAAGACGGAAGAGCTTTGGACGATGCCTTTCCTGATGAAGGAATCACAATAATAGAGGAAGAATACATAGCTAATGAATGGCAGTTGTTCTTTGAGGGGGCCGCTAATCAAAAGGGGTGTGGTGTGGAAATATTGTTTGTCACTCCTGATGGCCTATACTTGCCTTTGTCATTCCACCTCGACTTCCCCTGTACCAACAATATTGCTGAATATGAAGCTTGTGCATTGGACTATAAATGGCCCTGACTATTGGAGTAAAAAGGATTAAAGTATATGGAGATTCATCCATTGTCATTTGTTAGACACAAGAAAGGTAGAAGACCAGAGATGACAAGTTGAAGCCGTACCAAGAACATCTGGAAGAAGTGATTGAACACTTTGAGAAGATCTCGTTCGAATACTTCCAGAGAGCTAATAATAGGTTTGCTGATGCCCTTGCAACCTTGGCATCCATGCTAGAATGCAACCCTATGGCTAGGGTCCGACCATTCTCGGTAGAATAAAGAATCAGGCCCATTTATCAGAATTCGGTGAACTCTCTCACTGGATGATCAGTCTTGGTTTCTCACATAGTGGATTTCATCAGAGAAAGAAAGTACCCGAGTAGAGCAACTAACAGAGAGAAAAAATTTCTAAAGAGATATGCCACCTAAATTATTCTTCAAGATGACTTATTATACAAGAGGTCCTATGATGGAATACAGTTGTTGTGTGTGGATGAAGAATAAGCTACAACTATCATAGAGGAAATTCATCAAGGCCTCTGTGGACCCCATATGAATGCCAAGATGCTAGCTAGGAAGATCCTCAGGCTGGGATACTATTGGAACACAATGGAAGCAGATTTTGTGGACTTTGTCAAGAAATGCCATAAATGTTAGATATTTTCCAATATCATACATATCCTACCAACAGAGTTGCATACACTCGGTTCTTCTTGGCCGTTCTCTACTTGGGGCATTGACATCATTAGGAAGGTCAACCCCAAAGCATCCAATGGTCATGAATTTATCTTGGTAGCCATTAATTATTCCACCAAGTGGGTAGAAGCTCAATCTTATGCAGTACTCACACCTGCTAACATAGCAAAATTCATCCAAGAAAATATCATTTGCCGATATAGAGTGCCTCAAGAGTTGATATCAGATCAAGATCCCATTTCTGGGGCAAGGCTGATAAGATTTGTACAAAGTTTGGTATTAGAAGGCATTGCTCTACCACTTATAGGCCACAGACCAATGGGGTAGTAGAAGTAGCTAACAAGAATTTTAAGGTCATCCTACAGAAAATGGCTAAAACACAAGGATTGGGCGGACAAGTTGCCACTTGCTTTGTGGGCATATCGGACCTCTGTACGATCCTCGATAGGGGCAACTCATTTCTCTTTGGTATAGGGGTTGAGGCAATTCTACCTGTGGAAATCCTAGTACCATCCCTAAGGGTGCTTCTTGATAGTCAGTTACCTGAAGGAGAATGGGTGAAGGCCAGGCACGATGAGCACAACTTTCTCAATGAAAGGGGTATAAAGGCCATGGACAATCTGAAGAAATATCAACTAAGAATGGCAAGAGCTTTTAACAAGAATGTGAAGCCCCGTCACATAAAAGAGGGGGAACTTTTTCTTTGAGAGCAAAGAGCCCCAATTTATGACCCAAGAGGAAAATTCAGGCCCAACTGGAGTGGCCCATTCATTGTCAAAGAAATTCTATCAAGCAAGGCTGTAAAAATCATAGACCACAACGGTAAAAAAATACCCGGACTAGTCAACATGGATCAACTCAAGAAATATTATGTCTAATAGGGTGAATCACCCGAACTACGTTAGACCTGATTCCTCTCAAGGGATACGTAGCCAACTTGACATGTGCAAGTGTCGTCTCAACCATATCAAGGTAAAAAATTGGGTCCTAAATTAATAATCAAGGTATCTTAAAAGATCGTTAGAGTTTAAGTCCCCCAAGAATTGCCATTTGGCATGCAAGGCCATTAGGTACCTGTCATTCACCTATGGTCCGTCAAATTCTTATCTAGGTTTTTATCCCCCAAAAGTCACCACCCGGCACCAGTTTATCAAGGCTAGTTTATTCTGCATCCTTGATCGGTCAAAAGGAAAAAAGAGAGCTTGATGCAACCGTGGTAAAGGTTTGGTTGTGTCAATAGCTAATGAGTAATGCTATAATAAATCATCACATCTTCTCTTTACTTGTGATAACTGCAGGATAAGTCATAGGCTCTTTGGATGAAACGTTGAGAAAATGGACCTTGGACATAACATAGTGGCACCAGGATTGCTAGAATCCATGAATATGTTAATATTCAGTCAGATTGGGTGCATTAAGCTACATCACAATCTGCTCTGATAGATGCCTCGGCATTGGAATGTTGATCTTCATGTATTTCAGTTTGGGTTGGTTGAGATCTATCCAACTCTTGAGGAATTTTGAGTTTTTATGTTATCTCCACCTAAGAGCAAGTTGATTCAACCATCTATGAAGAAAGATCACTCAGAAGAGATTCAAGACTTTTTCGGATGGGAAAAGGAGGAAATGAAGCAGTTCATCAAATATGAAAAGATTGATATTATGAAGGTGGCTAGGATCTTCATTCAATACTTACCACTGGGGAGAATCCATCAGCAAAGGTCACAGGATGCTCATCTACTATACATGATAGCTCGCTATGTTCTCCGAACTCCGGGGCATGGTGCACCAACTGTCCTAATAGAAGTGATAAAGCAATTGAAGAAATGAAGAGATATCATTCCCATAGTCCTTCCAGAGACATTCAAAGGACTTGATGACATGACCCATAGCCATAGGTTTGGACTTGATCATTATCATTGAAGTCCCACCATTTTCCAACTATGGCTACTTGATAATCTGAAGTAAATAGGCCATTAAATGGAGGTCAACTCGGGGCTCTTGGTTACTAAGAAAGGAGCGAAGCCCCAAAAATCAAACTCATTGATGATTGCAAAGAATACCTACAAGGAAGAGCTACAAAGGACATCGCATGGAAGTGCCCAAAGAAGCCACAAGAAGATTTTTTGATGAAGACTCCTAGCTACAATTACGTCAGGTTGATAAGATTGACTCAACCGCACTTTTATTTGTCTATGTACATCAGCCAACAATATGGGCTCGAGGCAATCAACCCAGAGGAATAGTGAACTTTCACCCACCCCAAGAGTTGTCTCCCCACCTTGTTACTTACCTATCTTGTATATGGGAGGAAAGTTGTTCCCCTTCCCATGTAATTCACTTGGTAGTATAATGAGGAAATATTTGGATTTTTGTTATCTAGATTATTCTAATTATGACTTGAGTTGTGGAATTGATTATGCCTATACACGTTTCAAACCATTAAAAAAAAAAAAAAAAAGAGAGAGAGAGAGATTTTCTTTGTGCCAAAGGTAGGTTCCATTCATACGATGCTAAAATAAAATGATGAACAAACAAAGGGGAGGGAAAAAGAAAAAGAAATATGCATACGTTTGTGTTTACAAAAAATACAAGAACAAATCCCTATGGTTCAAAAGTCATCATCTGAACCATGCTCGGCATCATCCTTATGGAAGGCCGAGGAACTGGAGGGTCCCAACCCTGAACTCATCATCCTCTGCACAAGGTCCTCAACCTACCTCTACAAACGGGCATTCTCTTATCAGTAGGAGCTAACCTATCTCCTCAAGGCATTGTTCTCCCTCTCCTGGTGGAACACATGGAATGATCAAGAAAAGAATCAATGAAAGAGGAGAGAGACTAAGAACAGGAGAGTACTCTCTCAACTATGACCTTGGACAAACCTTGATGCATCCTCCTAAATTTGGCATAGAGCTCCGGAGACACCTGAAAACAAGCATGTTAGTCAAAAGGATTTATGAATCAATCAAACAAGAAGTGTTTTAACACTCACACAGTCATATGGGATAGGAAGTCCAAGAGAGGCTTCTCTACCCACTCTACATTCCAAGAGCTGAGGAATGCCCGAATGGGTCACACTGGGATAAGACTAGCCTGGGAAATCACTGAAAGGACTGGCGGCCATCCAATGAGGTCCCCTCACAACAATAGAAGACTCAATCTAAGATGAGGAGGTAGCACCTGCTCATGACCGAGTAGGAGGGGGAGCCACATGTCGTGCCCTCCACTAAAAGAACATCAATAAAAAAAGAGAAGAATTTGAAATATGTAAAAAATGTTCAAGAGAAGAAACATACCAGTGGCTCCCTGGGACCAAAGGGAGCACAAACCGTCTCCTCCTCGAGAAAGGCCTCGTAATCCCTGCTATGATCCAAAAGATAGACATCCCACACCCCTTCAACCCATACCTCTATCTCACTCTCGGGGAGATGCTCCGGGTTTAGCATAGTCAATGGAGGATAACAGGGAGAAGAACGCATAGCAGGATCCGACCACTGAAGAGTGACATGCTCCCCCAAATACCAGGCATGGCCCCAAATACCCTTGAATAATGCCCAGCTCTCTCTCAAGAGTTTGGCTCGAGCAAACTCATTGGGGTTTAAGAATTGGAGATCCCGAAATGGCTCCAGTTGACTTGCAAAGTTAAGAAGAAGTGAGTACAACACAAGACAAAGGAAAAACGTGACACAAAATAAGGCTTACCTTTGTAAGACCGTCCAGAAGAGAGCGAGTGGTGGTCTGGAGGGATAGTGACAGTTCCTCAATACCCAACTATCTCCCCATCTGTTAGCCATGGGGAAGGGCAAACTCAGAGGATCCTTCAGCATAGGGGCTAAGATCTCTAGGTGTTTGTAACACCAAGGCTGAATTGAGATATCAAAATAAGGATGTGCAATAAAAAAAAAAAGAAAGAGAGAAAAGAACAAAAAAGAGATGTAAAGTCACCTGAAGAATATAGCCTGCCCCTTTGAGGCCCCAATCCCCATATGTCAGCAGGTCCAGGGTCCACAGAAGGTATGCATAGGCAGCCCCATCCCAATCCCATTGATCAATCTCCTAAATATTCCAGAAGAGGGCCATCATACGGATGTCCACTCCACCTCGGAGGTCACTAAAAAGACATTGTGCCACAGCAAACAAAAGAAAGGAGCGAGTTACCTGTGCTACGTTACCCGGGTTCACCCTCAGATCTTTCCTCATCCAATGGGCACTGATCACACCCAAGCGGATATGTGTCTGATCATCAGGAATCTCAATACTTGTGAACTCTGTTAACTCCCGCACTGAAAAAGTCTTGGGAATAGAGAGAGGCCTCCCCCCGAAGGGTATTCTAGTCATGGCATAGAAACACAAAGGTGTGATGGTGATCTCACTGGTAGGAAGATGAAAAGAATAGGTGCTCGACCACCACAGCTCCACCAAAGCTCCTGCCACTGCCAAGCTGAATTTCCTGGTCTCAAGTGAGGCCAATCGACATAGATAAGTGGAATCTACTTACCCCTTTACCCTATGGGGAAGCATCTCCTACCATTCTTGAACTACATTGGGACGGCCATACCTGGTCAATTTAGGGGGCATTCCATCATCGTATTCCTAAAATAAATGCAAAAAAATGAACCAAAATAATAATAATAATAAATAAATACAAAAAAGGAACAAAAAATAGACAAATGTAAAAAATGAACAAAAATAAAATAAATGCAAAAATGAACAAAATAAGTTAAAATGAATAACAATGAAAGGAAAAGGAAAGACTGACCCACTTGCCCCACGCCGCATTACAGATGTGGTTTCGGGTCCTGGAAAGTGTCCGCCCAATGTACCAATCTATGAGACTGTCATCCCCCTGGGAGGATGTGCTACATCTCTCTCTACCGGCCAGCTTGATCTTTCCTGGAGTCCTTCTCCTTCTCCTTTCGACCATATTTATCCAAAATTACAAAGAACCCCAAGAAGTTTCATAATTTGTAAAAAGGCCCGAAAAGACTTCAATTTCTCCAAATGGCCCCCTCCTCAAGGACTATGAAGATCTTCAAGGAGAAGATGAAGAACTTTAAGAAAAACTTGAAGATCTTTAAAGAAATTCAAGAAAACCCGAAGAAATGCAAAAAACTTCAAATCTTCGAAGAAACTCAAAAACCCGAGCTCACTCAATCACGAATCGTTCCAAACTCAAGAAACTCGAAATAGTGAGGGAACAGGAGGGGGGGACCATTTTATGGTTGAAAAATTCATCCTCCAAAAAAAAATTGAGATTTTAATTCCAAGGTACAAATCAAGAGTTCCTACCACAAAAATAAAATTCAAAGTAATTTCTTGTGGTAGGGAAGTGAAATCTACTTGGTAGATAAAATCACATGCAAATGGGAAAGTGAAATCTACTTGGTAGGTAAAAACAAATGAAAGTAGAAGGTAAAATTGGTAGAGGGTGAAATCTAAGTCAAAGTTTGTGAGATAGATGGAAATTATCACACAAAGTTCAAAGATTCCAAATCAAAAGCCAAAAATCAAAGTCAAGATTTCAAATTAAAAATCAAAATTCAAAGATTCCAAATCAAAATTCAAGATTTCAAATCAAAAGCCAAATATCAAAGTTCAAGATTCTAAGTCAAGAGACAAATTTTTAGGAACCAAGGGCTTGAATTCAAGGTCCCAATCTCATGACTCAAATTCAAAAGAAAGAATCTCATTGACCCTGCCCCAGGTGGCCCAATCTCATTGACCCAGCCCCAAGTGGCCCAATCTATTGAATCGGCCCCAAGAGGCCCAATCTCTTTGAATCGGCTCAGAGTGACCTGATCCCATAAACTAAGATCCCTAAACTGGCACATGGAAAGTGCAGCTAAGGAAAATTCAAGAACCAAATGTTTTTGTCTATTACAAGTTGGAAGAGCAGCAAATTTCACTCTGGTAACCATTGGTCCTAGAAAGTCCAGATTGGTTCAAAAGACCCAGCCTGAAGACCAAGTTCCCTAAACTGGCACATGGAAAGCCCAACTAAGGAAAATCCAAGAATCAAATGTTTTTTACTGTTGCAAGATTGGAAAAGCAACAAATTTCTCTCTTGTAACCATTGGTCCCAGATAGTCCAGATTGGTTCGAAAGACCCAGCCTGGAGACCAAGTTCCCTAAACTGGCACATGGAAAGCCCAGCTAAGGAAAATCCAAGAATTAAATGTTTCTGCCCGTTACAAGATTGGAAGAGCAGCAAATTTCTCTCTTATAACCATGGGTCCCAGATAGTCCAGATTGGTTCGAAAGACCCATCCTAGAGACCAAGTTCCCTAAAATGGCACATGGAAAGCCCAGCTAAGGAAATTCCAAGAATAAAATGTTTTTGCCTGTTGCAAGATTGGAAGAGCAGCGAATTTCACTCTTGTAACCATTGGTCCCAGATATTCTAGATTGGTTTGAAAGACCCAGCCTGGAGACCAAGTTTCCTTAACTGGCACATGGAAAGCCCAACTAAGGAAAATCCAAGAATCAAATGTTTTTGCCCATTACAAGATTGGAAGAGCAACGAATTTCTCTCCTGTACCCATTAGTCCCAGATGGTCCAAATTGGTTCGAAAGACCCAGCCCGGAGACCAAGCTCCCTAAAATGGCACATGGAAGCCCAGCTAAGGAAAATCCAAGAATTAAATTTTTTTGCATGCTACGAGATTGGAAGAGCAACGAAATTCTCTCCTTTAACCATTGGTCCCAGATAGTCCAGATTGGTTTGAAAGACTCAGCTGGGAGACCAAACTCCCTAAACTGGCTCATAGAAGCCCAACTAAGGAAAATCCAAGAATCAAATGTTTTTTCCTGTTGAAAGATTGGAAGAGTAGTGAATTTCTCTCTGGTAACCACTGGTCCCAGATAGTCCAGATTGGTTTGAAAGACCCAGCCTAGAGACCAAGTTCCCTTAACTGGCACATGAAAAGCCCAGCTAAGGAAAATCCAAGAATCAAATGTTTTTGCCTATTGCAAGATTGGAAGAGCAGCGAAGTTCTCTCTATAACCATTGGTCCCAATAGTCCAGATTGGTTCGAAAGACCTAGCTTAGAGATCAAGCTCCCTAAAATGGCAAATGGAAGCCCAACTAAGGAAAATCCAAGAATCAAAAGTTTTTTCCTATTGCGAGATTGGTAGAGCAGCGAATTTCTCTCTTATAACCATTGGTCCTAGATAGTCTAGATTGGTTTGAAAGACCCAGCCTGGAGACCAAGTTCCCTTAACTGGCACATGAAAAGCCCAGCTAAGGAAAATCCAAGAATCAAATGTTTTTGCCTATTGTAAGATTGGAAGAGCAGCGAAGTTCTCTCTATAACCATTGGTCCCAGATAGTCCAAATTGGTTCGAAAGACCTAGCCTAGAGATCAAGCTCCCTAAAATGGCAAATGGAAGCCTAGCTAAGGAAAATCCAAGAATCAAAAGTTTTTTCCTATTGCGAGATTGGTAGAGCAGCGAATTTCTCTCTTGTAACCATTGGTCCCAGATAGTCCAGATTGCTTTGAAAGACCCAGCCTAGAGACCAATCTCCCTAAACTGGTACATGGAAGCCCAACTAAGGAAAATCCAAGAATCAAATGTTTTTCTTGTTGAAAGATTGGAAGAGCAGCGAATTTCTCTCTTATAACCATTGGTCCCATATAGTATAGATTTGTTCGAAAGACCCAACCTGGAGACCAAACTCCCTAAATTGGCACATGGAAAGCCGAGCTAAGGAAAATCCAAGAGTCAAATATATTATTTATTGCAAGATTGGAAGAGTTGCAAATTTCTTTCTCGTAACCAATGGTCGTAGATAGTATAAATTGGTACAAAAGACCCAGCCTGGAGACCAAATTCCCTAGGATGGCACATGGAAGCCCGGCCTAGAAAAATTCAAAGATCAAAGTACTAACATCTTTTACAGGATTGGAAGTGCAACGAATTTCATTCCTACAATCGGTAGCCTACGTATGTCCCTAACTTCAAAGTAGTTAAGAGATATTACCTGTTACATTTTACACTCCGTCATTGATGAGTAAGATGACGGCAGTACACTCTAGGGGACAAAATGTGGTAGTTCTTTTCTTTGCCCTTTGGTTGTTGGCACAGGCCTCAGCTAAAGAGGGGCATTCTGTAGTTTGTCACCCTCCCCCGGCTATGATCACATACTGGTCTTGGACACAACTTTTCACCTCCGATCAATAGAGATGATAACTGACTAAGGTAACTATTCCCAGAAGCATTCCATACTCACCCAAAATCCCCAGAAAACCCATGCAAGTGAAAAGAAGGGTCCAATTATGACATTTCATATAATGGAATCCGGTCAAAGTGACCGCACAGATGCATAGCACTCAGAATTGCGATTCAAACAATATATGGTTACGTTAATATCGGACCATCGGATTTTCCACAATCACTCCCAGAAATTGCACCTTGAGTGCCCAAACCTCACCCATGCCAGCACCCATGTCACACCCCGTTCACACAGAACCAGACCGCTGACCGGGTTAACTCCGGTTAACCCAAACCTGCCAGGATCATCTGATACAGTACCCAACCACAGCATACACACATCTAAGATAAACGTTCAAAAGTTCAGCGAAAGACTTAATTTACCTATAAATACCCCCAATATACTTGATACCCAAATTGTAGTATATAGATAAATATATGTGGGCCCGCAGGTATGATATTTACACAAAAAGAATAATAATTTACGTATTAAGTACACAAAAATGGGTTATCAAAAGAATCAAAAAGTAAAAGTCTATACAGCGTCAATACTGCGGTCCCGCAGCACAGCCCTTACACGTGCAATCCGTACCGTGCTCATGCTCCTCGGGGACCCACCAATCCTCATCGGGAAACTCAACTGTGGGGCCCGACCCTTGATCTTCAAGCTGGTGACCTACAAAATCATCTAACAGAGGTTCGCACATGGGATGAGTTCACTAGCTCAGTAAGTGAAAAGAAGGACCACACAACAATCCACACAACAATCACATCCATATGCACTACATGCTATGCAATTCATTTTAAACCTCATCCACCTACACATTACTAAGCCTTTGGTTTAGTGCTACTACAACCACAGTGCGCATATACTCCAGGTACGAGCCGTGAACTCCATCCCGCGATATACCCATAGGGCTGTCGAAGAAGGCCCACAATGAGTACTCGGAAAAGTAAAGCATACCGACTACCGGATCTCAACATAAAAGTAAATGACAGAAAGTAAAGGTGCTGACACCAGCAATTTAAAAGCAGTACGATTAGCCCTCTGGAATATACCACTGAGGTTGTTGACTGTCCTAATGACCAGCCGGGCGTATGTCTAGCCGCCACAGTGACCCGACACCCGCGACCACCGCTTCCCCCCAAGTGATAACCCAACACCTCAAGGGTCATAGCACGGGAAGATGATAACCCTAAACTGCATGCTCCTATATGATATAGTACGATTGTATAGTGCCACCGCGTCCCATTCCACAAGCCACCAATGCACTCGTTTCCAAGCCGACTATGGCATCTAGTCTAATAATGCATCATGCACAGTGATCCCATTATTCATCACATAAACACATTAATCATTTAGCATTGAGAAAGTAAAACACAACACACATGTCATAATCATATGAGGATGACTAAGCTACACATAGTTTGCATGATGACATAGCTAGTCTAGATACAATTAAATGATGCCAACCAAGCCTTAAAATAAGGTTAAACGTCCTCTCCACACTTACTTATTGTGTACAAAGACTCACGCCCGGTACGGGTGAGTTCCGACGCGGGAAAACGTAAATTTTGGTGAACCTATTATAAGTGAATGGGATTAGCATTTCACCACTTTGGGGTCAAAACTAACAAGATTTGATGGTTAAATCATGTTTAGAATCATAAAAGAAGGTCGCACATCCATTTTGGGTCCATTCGGACACAAAAATCACGTTGGGGGCCTCTCGGGTGGGTCGGACAGCCCACCTGTCACGACCCACCGGTCATCTCAGGTCGGCGGGTCGGCCCACCGGTCCCGGCCCACCAGTGGGGATAGAGGGTCGATCCTCTCAGGCGGGCAGGTCAACCCACCGATCATGATCGGCAGGCAGGTCGGCCCACCTGTGGGGACCGAGGGCCTGCCCTCTCAGGTAGGTGCCCTCAGGCGGGCTATGCGGCCCACTGGTCCCAGCCCACCTATGAGGGCGGGAAAATGCCTTTTTTCCTTGAAACTTTCCCCAACCTTTGGGGAATCAAATGGGGCTTTTCCAATCCCATTTTCCACACATTCAAGGTCTTATAAGATGATTCTAACCTCGATCTAAGTTAGATTTAAGGATTGAGAAGTCATCCTACCTTCTTTGCTCAAGAACTCCTTTCAAAACCCCAAAATCATTTCTCAGCTAAAGAAATCACCAATACTTCTCCAACCTTGTAAACACTTCTTCAAATCCTTCAAAATCAACACATAAACCATTTATTAAACCTTAGATTCATCATCTCAAGTGGGATTTACAAGATCTCAAGAAACTCTACCCAAAACAAGGGTTTTACTTGGGTTTGGTGAAAGTTTAAGAAGCATAGCCTTTGCTCACCTCCAATCGTAGATCTCGTGTTGGGGATCACTCTTCCGGCGTCGAAGTGGGAAGATCAAACCTTGGCGCCGCTTAAATCCATTTCCTCTTCCTCTTCCTTCCCCTTTCTTCTTCTCCGTTCTCTTTTCTCCCTTCTTTTCTCTCTCCTCTTTACTCTTCTCACCAAAATCCTTAATGTAATAAATGAGAAAATGAAAACACAATAAATGGTATTTATACCTTTTTAAAATTTCTATTAACCACATGGGTGGGTCACTCAGGTGGGCGGATGCGCCTACCTGTGACCGCCCACCTGAGGGCCGAAAGTTAGCCAACAAGTGGGATTTTGATGGAATTCGACTCTCGGCATGTATCTCACTCTCGGCACAGGGTATGTTATACGTATGCGCTTTAGGATACGGCTACATACCAGCATTATCCGTACATGGCCTTATGATACATGCATGTGCACGGCTTGGGTACACCCGTCTCCTCTGGCACTGACTCGGACTTGTCTGGCCAACCTGTGTTCAGAGTCACCCTTGCCATCATGGTCCATATGGAACCCGCCTTAACCCTCTCTGGATCGGGTCCTGCATGGTTAAACCGGGTCAACCGTGTAATTAGACCAGGTTTAAAAAAGTAAGGTATCACATTTACCCCCCCTTTTTGAAAATTTTATCCTCGAAATTGGCGTACCTGGTTGTTCGAAAAGATGAGGGTACTTGGCTTGGATTTAATCCTCTTTCTCCCAAGATGCTTCTTCAAGTGAATGATTAGCCCATCGCACCTTTACGAAGGAAATGGAGCGATTGCAAAGGGTTTTCACTTTTTGGTCCAAGATTTCAGCTGGCTGCTCTGTATAGGTCATATCAGCTTCTAGATATTCTGGCTCCACGGGTTATACATGCGATGGATCGTGAATGTATTGCTTCAACACGGATACATGGAATACGTTATGAACATTCCCGAGAGAAGGTGGCAAAGCGAGCATGTAGGCTACTGAGCCAACCCGAGTTAAAATCTCAAATGGGCCAATGTATCTTGGGCTCAACTTACCCTTTCTATGGAATCTCTGCAACCCTTTATAGGAGAAATCTTGAGAAACACCTTTTCTTCTGCTTGAAACTCAATGTCTTTCCTGCGGTTGTCTGCATAGCTCTTTTGACGTGACTGAGCTGCCTTAATCCTTTCTCGAATAACATCGACCTTGTCACAAGTCATCTATATCATTTCAGGTCTTAACATTCTGCGTTCGCCTACCACATTCAAATACAGAGGAGTTTTACACTTCCTACCATATAATGCCTCATATGGAGCCATCCCAATTGTAGCTTGGTAACTGTTGTTATAGGAAAACTCCATAAGGGTTATATATTCTTCCCAAATACCACACATTTCCATTGCACATGCCCTGAGCATGTCTTCTAATATCTTTATGGTTCGCTCCAATTGACCATCAGTCTGTGGGTGGAAAGTAGTACTCAAATTCAATTGTGATCCCAAAGCATGCTGGGAGCTCTTCCAAAATCTGGAAGTGAACCTTGGGTCCCTATCTGACACAATGCTTACTGGCACTCCATACAAGCACACTATGTTATCCATATAAAGTTGTGCTAACTTGGCCATGGAGAACTTGGTCTTGAGGGGAAGGAAATGAGCAGTCTTAGTAAGCCAATCAACTATCACCCATATCGCATCCATCCCCTTAGGTGTGCATGGTAGTTCGGGGACAAAGTCCATTGAAATCCTATCCCACTTCCAGTCTGGTACTGGGAGTGGCTGAAGAGTACCATAAGGTCGATGCCTCTCAGCTTTTACTTTTTGGCATATAAGACAAGTCGCCACATATAGGGCTATTGTGATTCTCATACTTGGCCACCAGTAATTTTGTTTAAGGTTTTTATACATCTTTGTACTTCTTGGGTGGATTGAGTACTCAGAGCTATATGCTTCCCGCACTATCTTGTCTTGTATCTTCAAATCATCGGGCACACACAACCTACCTCGAAACAATAATGCCCCGTCGCTGGCTAAAACGAAATCAGGGTCATTTATTGTTTGCTCTTGAATCTTAACTCTGATCCGTTGCAACTCAGGATTCAAAGGTTGTTTCATTATCACCTCTTGCCTAATAGACGGATGCACCTGTAGGGCCACCAGGGATACAATCGACCATTTAAGGTTTTCTAGTTGATGTTCAAGCTCTAAGGTTGCTCCTTCGTATAAGAGGGTTTCATCCATTAGCATCACCTCTTGTACGAGTGGTGGGCTGACCGCTAAGTATGAGAGGGACACAGTCTGTGCCTTCCAACTCAATGCATCTGCCACTGCATTAGCCTTGCCAGGATGATACTGAATGTCGCAGTCATAATCCTTCATGAGCTCAAGCCATCTCCTCTGCCTCATGTTCAAATCTTTTTGGGTGAAAAAGTACTTAAGGCTCTTGTGATCACTGTATATCTCGCACTTCTCCCCATACAAATAATGTCGCCAAATCTTTAGGGCAAAAATGACTGTGGCTAGTTCCAAATCATGAGTGGGGTAATTCTTCTCATATTCCTTTAGTTGTCGGGATGCATACGCTATTACCGTACCATGTTGCATGAGGACACAACCCAACCCAACCTTAGAAGCGTCAGTGTAGACTGTCATTCCACCTGTGCCTTCAAGGATGGTCAAACACAGGGACTAACACCAACCTTTTCTTCAATTCCTGAAAACTCTTCTCACATTCCTCTACCCATTCAAATTTCACACCCTTTTTGGTTAACTTAGTCATTGGTGCTGAGATCCGAGCAAAATTCTCAATGAAGCGCCGGTAGTATCTAGCCAAACCCAAGAAACTTCTAATTTCAGTAACATTCTTAGGGCTTTCCCACTCTACTACTGCTTTCACCTTATTAGGATCCACCTTGATTCCGGCCTCAGACACTACGTGTCCTAGGAATCCAACTTGCTCAAGCCAAAATTCACATTTACTGTATTTGGCAAACAATTGTCGTTCTCTCAGCCTCTGTAACACCATCCTCAGGTGTTGAGTGTGCTCCTCTTCTGTCTTAGAGTAGATCAAGATGTCATCAATAAAAATAATTACCCATTTATCAAGGACATCGTGAAATACTTGATTCATTATATCCATGAATGCTACCGGTGCATTGGTTAACCCAAAAGATAACACTAGGAACTTATAGTGACCGTGCCGAGTCCTGAACGCTATCTTGGGTATGTGGCCGCTCTTTATCTTGAGCTGATAATAGCCTGATCTAAGGTCTATCTTTGAAAATACCTTTGCACCTTGTAGTTGGTCAAACAAATCATCAATGCATGGCAATGGATACCGGTTCTTAATGGTTAGCTTATTCAATTCCCGGTAATTGATGCACATACGCAAGCTGCCATCCTTCTTTTTGACAAACAAAATTGGGGCACCCCAAGAAACACTTGGGCGAATACACCCCTTCTCCAACAATTCTTGCAACTACATCTGTAACTCCTTCAATTCGGCTAGTGCCATCCTGTATGGAGCTTTAAACACTGGAGCTACTCTAGGAATCAAGTCTATGGCAAATTCTAATTCCCTATCAGGCGGTAGATGCATCAGATCATCTGGAAAGACGTCGGAGAATTCTTTAACCACCTTTACCTCTTCTAGAGGTATAACCTTTGCATCAACATCAAGTACCGATGCTAAGTAACCCTGACATCCACTTCCCAACAACTTTACCGCTTGAAGAGCGGAGACAAGGACCTTTCTAGCCTGTTTCATTTTATCTGCTTGGTATACCAATTCTTTTCCTTCATCATCTGTCACCCTAATTAATTTTTTGGCACACATCACATTAGCTCGATGGGCCGACAACCAATCCATGCCCAGTATAACGTCAAAATTCTGCATATTGAATTTAATGAGTTGTGCATCCAATTTCTTCCCACTGATTTCCACTGGGCACGGCCCAAACATCTCCTTCAACTGTGTAACTTTACCGGTAGGCATACTAACAATCATCCCATGATCTAGTGTCTTGGGTGACATACCAAGTTTCTCAGAAAATCTCTTAGATATGAATGAGTGTGTAGCTCCTGAATCAAACAAGACATAGGCTGGTATACCCGATATAGGTAGAACACCTAGTGCAACAATACATATAAGTATAGCAGGTTATCAACATTTAGCATAAGGGAAATATTAAATTAGAATGTACCTGCTACCACTTCCATGTTGGCCTCAGCTTCCTCAGCTGATAAGGCATACATTCTTCCTTGCGGTTGATTCCCCTGAGTTAAAGGAGGTCTGTACGCAGAGGGCTGACTGGAGGGTAAGGCTGGTCTGACCTGACAGTCTTTAGCATAGTGCCCATAGGAATGGCAATTAAAGCAACGGATCTCTGACGCCAAAATTGGGGTAGGGCCCCTTTGCACCTGACCCGCTGTAGATGGAGGTCAGGGTGGCCTTGTGACTGTAGGCACCGTACTAGTGTTTGGGCAAAAAGATGTAGAGCCCGAACCACCAGCTGGTCAAGGAAGGTAGCCAGATAGCTGATGAGCACATTTATGTGTGAAATCTAGGGTAGTAAAACATGCATTTTACATATTTAGAATGGAGCTACCTTGGGTTTTACTCTCTTTTTGCAGGTTTTATATTTTCAAGGCCTTAAGGACTATTGGGCGCTATATCTTCAATTTACACGTAAAGAGGTCCTATTTCTTTCCATGGTTGCAAAGAGGACGAAATTCTAAGCAAGATGGACGTGTTCAATTAAAAGTACACATTCGTTTGGTCACCCGTACAAATGATTATTCTTTTTCGGGTCAGAAAAAGAATAATGGATCAGAACTGAACCGAGATGCAGAACCAGCCGTTTGCAATTGTCCCAGAGGTACAAGGAATACTCCAAATGCCAACAAGGATCGATGGACCACATCTTTAAGTGATTAAAGATTTGTTTTTGGTAACAACAACTACCTAGCTTAGTTGGTGAGCTATGGTGTACAAAATTCTCTCTCTCACCAAGAGGTCTCAAGTTCGAATCTTATGGTTGTTTATTTTAGAAGATTGTGTTGAAGATTTCCTGCTTTTCACTCACTTAAAGCACTAAGGGCATGGAGGGGATTTCCACATCAAGTTAGAAGCAAGCAAAATCGTGGAAGCAAGAAGAGAAGAAAAAGAAAAAAAAAAAGGAAAGCAAAATCGTGGAAGCAAGAAGAGAAGAAAAAAAAGGAAAGAGAAAAAAGGGGAGAACCAAAAATTGTCCAAATCTTCTCTCTCCTCCACATCATCACCAAAGATTGTCCAAATCACACAAAGGAAGAAAAAAAAATCGTCCCTAGGAGAGAGAAAAAAAAAGAAGAAAAATAAATTAGAAAAAAAAAGGAAAGAAAATAAGCAAAAAATTTTAGGAAATTTCTCAAAATTTATTTCTTTCTTCTCTCTCCTCCATCTTAGCACTTTTGGACTCAAAAGATCTCACAATCAATTGTGGGTTTCTCTCTTTTAGGAAAGAGAAAATTGTTACCCTACCTCTCCATTCCCTATAAATACAACTCATGTAAGAGGAGGAGACACAATTCATTCTTCTTCTAGTTTTTTTTTTTAGTTGCTCTCTCTTTCTCTTGCTCTCTCTTTAGTTCTAGTTCTTCTCTATTTTTGCTTTAATCACTTTTGTAATAGTTTTTTTTTATGTCAATTAATGCAAGCACTCTTTTATTCTTATTCAACCTTTTTTATGTTTATGATTTATGCAATTGAGTTGTAATTTTTTAAGTTATAGTTCTAGGCTTAGATCTAGGTGACAAGATCATGAGCCGTGGAGCAATTTTTTTTTCAAGTTCAAGCATTGATTCAAGTAAGTAGGCTCCTTCAGTAGTCTTCTCTCCCCCCTCTCATTCCCTCTTCCGACTACCCTTTCTTTCTTAATTTAGGATTTTTATTTTCAGTCGTTACATTATTGCTATCCCTTTCCCCCAAGGTTCATGGCTAGTGTATGTGTTGGCGTTGCCCCTCCTAGCCATAGAACCATCAATTTATTGTTTTTATTTTAATTGTCTCCCTTTCCCTAAAGCCAAGTAGAGAAACCCTTGTAAGAGTAACTCTCTGGTCAAGTAGGGAAGCTCATATTATGATGCATCCCTCGGGCTAAGTAGAGAAACCTGCTTGTGAGTCTCTCTCTAGCTTTATCCCCTTTCTTTTACTTTATTTTTATTTCAGCTTTTATTTTTTTCCTTTATTATTATTATTTTTTTTAATTGCGTGGGTTGTTTATTTTTAGTTATTTATTTATTTAATTTTAATTGTGTGGCTTGCGTCTTTAAATTCTTAGATGACGAATGGTTAGGACGTTATTTTAGATACATATGTTTAGGACGGTAATTAAATTAGATCACAATCATTAATCGGTTCACTTTCGCATTATTAAAAGAAATAAAAAATAAAGTGGCTGCTCTCCCTGTGTTCGACCCGTAGCTACACTGATCCGTACGCTTGCGGTTACATTTTAAATCTCAAACATTAGTCCATCGAAAACATGACTGATATTTTTAGTGGATTTCCCCCTGTTTTCGATGACTTCTTACTATTTTCGATGAACAGTACAGATCTAAATTAGATTTTTATTTGGTTTCCTTATTTAATTGTGCACTCCCTTTTGCGCATATGCTCGAGGTTGATGTCATGTGGGCCCCCTTCCTATGCATGTTTAACCATAATATGCTACTTGTTCATGCATATGTGACTAATGAGGATTCCTCAATAGGAATCATGTCGCTCAGGAACACCCGATCTCGATCCAATGCATCGCCTCCCACTTTCCCTACCTGGAACCGAGGTAGACCACCCAATGTACCAAGGGTCCCACCAAAAATGGACTTATGCATCGATTCCATCCTCTCTCCGCTCTTTCTCTTTCATATGAGGGAGGGGCACATCGTGTGTGCTTACCCTATGGGCCTCGTACCACCGTATTACTGCTCAGAGATACGTGCGGGCCTATTTTGCAAGAGTGTAACATTCGTCATTTAAGACAGGGGTTTGATGATGGTCCAATACGGGGATCGGGATCATACAAAACGGTTTGGAGTCGCCACCTAGGATTATGGGCCTAGGACCCTGGGGTGGGCCTGATTCTTGAGATAAGGGCCCAAAATTCAGTATGATCCAGAGATTTAGGGTAAGTGTCAAGTTGTAGAATTGGGAAGGTGTTAGGCACCCAATCTACCTGGTTCAGCCAGTCTTCCTACTAGATACTTGAGAACAAACATTTTCCATAATTATTCCTATTCCGCATGCATGGCTAAGTTATCACACATATATACATTGACTGAATTTAAATGACTATATATAAAAAAACAAGGTCTATATAAAGTCTACATGATGACAATTCGGTTGAGAAACTATACCTGAACTTAACCCCTGTTTCGGGTCAAAAGGGGTGGGCCCGTGATTAGTACCGACTCGAACTGTCTTTCAAATTTTTTTGGCTCAGGGGAAGATGGTCTTGACCTCCAACTTCCTTTCTCGAGAGATGTTGACTATGATGATATTTGGGCAGAGTTCTGGCTAGGAATGGTTACTTTTGGATTTGGATTCGGACAGAGCTTCGACTATGGAAGGCTATTTCCTGATTTAGATTTGGACAGGGCTTCTGCTAGAGAAGGCTATTTTCGGGCTTCAGATGAGATGGCACTTTGACAGAGCTTCTGCTGGGGATAGGCTAGGTGAGGACAAAGCTGAGGTGCCCCTCCGACAGAGCTTCCACTGGGGATAGGTTAGGGGAGGGCTAAGTTGAGGTGGCACTTTGGCTGAGCTTCCGCTGGGAATGGCTATTTCTAGAAAGATTCCAGGGGCATTTGGACAGGGCTTCTGCTAGGAACAACTATTTTTGAAAAGAAATGGATTGACCTAAAAATGGATTGAAGATCCCCAAAGCCCCGAAGAACACTTTGAGGATCCAAACAGAACTTCGGATCTTGACAAAGATCTCTTCGTAGACTTGAGAAACCTCAAGGGGGGGATTTCTATTTCTGTTAAGGACTAAGAACACTCAAATGGGAGATGCTAAGAACATACTATTTTTGGCAAAAAGTGGATTGTGTTAGAAACTTAGATTGAAGATCATCAAAGTCCTAAAGAACACTTCGAAGATTCGAACAAGATTTCAGATCTTGAAGAAGATCGCTTCGAAGATCTGAAGAAACTCAAAGGGGGGAGGGGAAGAGGAGAGTGGGTAGAGCTTCACTACTATGGAGTGTGGTGAGGTTGTTTGGTGTGTAAAATCCAAATGAGGGGGTATTTATAGGATTTTTGGGCCAATGGGGAGGCGGGATAATTTTTAACCAATGGGCACAAGGGGGTTTTTTGACTAAAGTGGGTGAAGAAGGTTTTTAACCAATGGGAAAAAGAGGGTTTTTGGACTAAAGTGGATGAAGAAGGTTTTTAACCAATGGGCAAAAAGGGGTTTTGTGGACTAATGGGAGGAGAGAGAGTTCCTAGCAATAAGTGGGTTTTTGGACTAAAGTGGGTGAAGAGACCCATCAAGCCAGTGGAACACCAATCCAGGGCATTGACGGTGGCACACAAGGTTGGGCAGAAGTGCATGGAGCATGGCTAGCATGGCTGCACAGGAGGGCATGCAATGTGCACAAGGTGTGCGGCATATGGCGGGGAATGCTTCTGAGTTTTTTTTGTCCATCATCATCTCTGTTGATCGGAAGTCAAAAATCACGTCCAAGATTTACATTTCATCATAGTTGGAGGAGGGTGACAAAATTGGGTGTCTACAAAATGCCCCTGTTTGGCCAAGGCCTATGCCAACAGCCGAAGGGCAAAAAAAAGAACGACCACATTTTGTCACCTGGAGCATGTACTGCTGTCATTTTTCTCATTAATGACGAAGTTGAAAAATGCAATAGATAATATCTCTCAACTATTTAAAATTTTTAGGACTTACTTAGGTTGCCGATTGTAGGAAAGGAATTCGCATCTCTTCCAATATTGTAAAAAATGTTGGTACTTTGATCTTTGACTTTTCCTTAGCTGGGCTTTACATGTGCCAGTTTAGGGAATTTGGTCTCCAGGTTGGGTGAACCAATTTGGACTATCTGGGACCGATGTTTACAAAGGAGGAATTCGCTGCTCTTCCAATCTTGTAACAGGCAAAAAAATTTGATTCTTGGATTTTCCTTAACTGCGCTTTGCATGTGCCAGGTCAGGGAATTTGGTCTATGAGATCGGGTCTCTCAGAGCCGATACAAAACTATTAGGCCACTTGGGGCCGGGTGAATGCAATTGGACCACCTGGGGCTAGGTCAATAAAATTGTTTCTTTTCTTGATTTCCCTTGATGATTTTTTGGTTCTTTGATTTAGAATCTTGCTTCTTTGATTTAGAATCTTGCTTCTTTGCTTTTGATTTGGTAGTAAGAAACTTTGATTTGCACGTTGGGATTGGAAAATTTTTTTTTAACCAAAATTTTACCCATAAAATAGTCCCCCCCTCCTTTGTTTATTCCTCATTCTAACTTTTCTAAGTGGGGAACAATTTGTGAGTGAGTGAGTTCGGGTTTTTGGAGCCTTCTCGAAGATCCGAACCATTTTGCATTTCTCGAGCTTCTTCAAAATTTTTCCAAAGATCTTCAGGTTTTTCTTGAAGTTCTTTATCTTTCTCTTGAAGATTTTCATAGTTCTTGAGAAAGGATTCATTTGGAGAATTTGACATTCTTGTAGGCTTTTGTGCAAATTAGGAAGCTTCTTGAAGCTTTTTTGTGATTTAAGAAAATATGGAGAAAGAATAAAGAGAAAGACTTGTGGAGAAATCCAGCTAGAGGGTTGCAGCAGTTCCTCGACTTGTGGAGAAATCCTGCTAGAGGGTTGTAGTAGTTCCTCCCAAAGGGATGAGGGGCTGACCGATTAGTACTCCGGGCAGACTCTTCACAACAGTCGGAACCACATCTATAACTCCATATGGGGTTCTTGGGTAAGTCTTTACATTTTCTCATTTATTTTTGCTCATCTTTTATTTTTGTTTTGTTCTTTTATTTTTATATTTTTATTTTTATGTTGTTTTTGTTTTTGTTTTTATATAATCTTTATTTCCATTAGCATGAGGGGAGGGAACCACCGACCTTGGCCCTGTATGGCCATCCGAACATGGTTCAGTCATAGTATAGGATACTTCCTCGTAGAGTGAAGGAGATGATTGATTCATCATGCCTATGTCGGTTAGCCCTTATAGAGACCCAAAAATTCAATCTGGCACTGGTAGGGGTCTTGATGGAGCTGTGGTGGCGGAGTACTCACTCATTTCAGCTTCCTATTGGTGAGATCACCATCACGCCTCTGTGCTTCTATGCCTTGATGGGCGTTCCATTTGGGGGTAGACCCATGACCCTTCCCGAGACTCCGACTGTTAGGGAGTTTGCAGACTTGGTAGGCCTTACCATTGTAGCTGATCAGACACATATCCATCTAGGGGAAATCAGTGCACGATGGTGGAGAACCGGCCTATGGGTAAGCCCCGGCAACATGGCATAGGTGACCCGTTCTTTCTTATTGTTTGTTGTGGGTCAGTGTCTTTTTAGTGACCTCCGAGGGGGAGTAGACATTCGCCTGGTGTTCTTCTTCTTTAGGAGGTAGATTCTTGGGACTGGGGTGGGGCCGCTTATGCATACATCTTGCGGACCCTAGACCTGTTGTCCTATGGAGATCGAGGTCTCAAAGGAGCAGGCTTCATCCTCCAGGTAATCTTCCTTCTTGTACCTATTTCCTTTTATTTATTTGGATTGCACATCTTTTAAAATAGCCTTGGTGCTTTGGGCACTTGAAGATTAAAGCTCCCAGACTAAGGGATCCTTAAGCATTTTTCTTCCCCATAGCCACAAGGTGGGGGGGACAATCAGGTGCTCAAGGCTCGGTGCCATCCTTTGGGGACCACTGCTCGTTCTCTTTTGAACAGTCTCACTGAGGTATGCCACATTTTATATTAAAATTCCTTTTGTCCTGTGCTATACTTACTTTTCCTTCGATTTGCAGGTCACTTGGAGACCATTCCAGTCTCTCACATTTCCAAACTCTGATGAAGTTGTCTTGGCTAGATACTTATCTGAGAATTGGGTCTTGTTTCGAGGCATATGGGGCCATGTCTGATACGTGGGAGAGAGAGTCATATCCCAATGGTCTGATATCAAGTCACATCTCTCTCCTTGTCTTCCTCCACTTACCATGAATTACCCAGAGATCATACTTACCGACGAGATTGAGAGTTTGGCGGATGGAATATGGGATGAATAATTTCTCGACCAGTATACACCTCTCTTGGTCCTGACGGTCCAGTGGTATGTTGCCCTTTCTTGAGTATTTCCTTCACGCTTCAACTTCTTTTCATTTCGGTCTTGACTGATGTTCTTTCAGGGGAGAACACGATGCGTAGACCCTTCTACTGTTCAGTCTCATGTCAATGCTGTTGATCCTTTGCAAGCTGGACTCTCTACTAGTGCTAGTGGGTCTCTTAGAGTAGCCAACATCCCCTTCCGTGGCTTTCCTGCTTGGTGCTATCCCAACTCGGCCAACCCCAGCCTCCCTCATCTTCTAGAGCGGAGCACAGATGTAGATGCTTCCCTTGGGCTTCCCATTCCTTATGACTATGTGAGTATCTGATCATCCTTTAATTGAATTTTAACTTTCTTTGGCTGATATGCTCTTTCTCAGGTGTCTCCGACGATCTATTCTGAGATCAGGAGGATGCATTATGGCTTGTGTGAGGTGATAGTCGCCAAGGTATTTTCTATCTTTTTTCTTTTTTTTTTCTTTTTTGCCCTTCCTCTTTCATTGTTCTTCTTCTTGATACTCTCCTATATTCCTTAGGATGGAAGGATTGTCACCTTGGAGAGCCAATTCAGCTCTTACCAACAGGAGATTGCTCAGCAGGATGCACTGATTTAGGCTATGACACAGAGGCTGGAGCAGACTGGACTAGCATCCACGAGTTCCCCAATACTTCATGGGAGTGATTCAGAGTATGGTTTAGATGATGAATTTACTTCTTAGAGACATGTTCATGTAGTTCCTGCAATTGTAAACACATGTATATTTTTTCTTTTTCTTTTTCCCTCCCCTTTTTATTTTGGAATCTTATGAATGAAAGTCTATCTTTGACACAAAGAGGAACTTTTCTTTTTGTTTTTTGTTTGTGGTTTGTGGTTTGCAATGTTTTAGGCATAATCAATTCCATAACTCAAGTCATAATTAGAATAATCGGAATAACACAAAAACCCAAATACTTCTTCATTCCATTAGCTCACTAACTCTTCTGGGTCCATCACCTCGAGCCCATATTGTTGGCCGATGTACGTGGGCAAATAAAAGGATGTGTGAGTCAATCCCATCAACCTGACGTAATTGTAGCCAGGTGTCTTCATCATAAAATCTTCTTGTGGCCTCTTTGGGCATCCCTATGCAATATCTCATACAGTCCTTTCCTGCAGGTACTTCTCCCAATCCGTGATAAGGTTAAATTCCAGAACTTTCCTCTTATCCTAGCAGTAAGGGGCTCCGAGTGGGCCTCCTTTTACTGACTTGGTTAACTTTAGTTTCTCAAGGAGCCAAATCTAAAAAATAGTAGGACTCCCTTGATAATGATCTAGTCTGAATCTATGGCCATGGCTCATGTCATCGAATCCCTTGAATGTTTCTGCAAGAACCATAGGAATGATGTCACCTCCTTTCTTCAAATTTTTTACCATCTCAATCAGAATAGGTGGTGCACCATGCCCTGGAGTTTGGAGAACATAGTGAGCTATCATGTAAAGTAAATAACCATCCTGTGATCTCTGTTGATGGATTCCTCCTATGGGTAGATATTGGACAAAGATTTAGGCCACCTTCAGAATGTCAATCTTCCCATACTTGACGAATTGCTTCACTTCCTCTCCTTTCCATCCGAAGAAGTCATGAATTTCCTGCCTTTGAGGAATATTTCTTCAAAGATGGTTGGAATAACCTGCCTTTGGGTGGAGATAACTTACAAACCCAGAATTCTTCGAGAGTTGGGTAGATTTCTACTAATCCAAACCAAAATACATGCATGTTGGCATCCTAGTGTTGGGGCACCTGCCAGAGTAATTGGTGATGTAATTTCACACACCCGATCTGACCGAGAAATGACACATTTATGGATTCCAGCAATCCTAGCGCCCTTATGTTCATGTCCAAGGTCCATTTCCTCAACGTCTCATCCAACGAGCTCATGACTTTTCCTGAAACCATCACAAACAAAGAAATATGATGATTTATCAAAGCACTACTCATTAGCTAATGACTCAAACAAGCCTTTACCACTGTTGCATCAAGCTTCTTTTTTTTTTTTTTTTTTCAACTAATCAAGGATGGGGAATAAACTGGCCTTGATAAACTGGTGCAGAGTGGTAATTTTCTTTTAGGGGATGGAATCTGGGATAAGGGTTTGACAGACCATAGGTGAATGGCAGATACCTAATGGCCTTGCATGCCAAATGGTGATTCATAGGGGATAGAATCCTGGATAAGAATTGATGGACCAATAGGGGAATGACAGATACCTAATGGCCTTGTATGCCAAATGGCGATTCTTGGGGGACGCAAACTATGATGATCTTTTAAGATACTTTGATTATTAAATGAGGAACCAATCTATTGCCTTTAGATGGTTGAGACCACATTTGCACATATCAAGTTGCCTATGTCTCCCTCGAAAGGAATCAGGTCTAACATAGTTCAGGCTATTCACCATTTCAGACATAATATTTCTTGAGTTGATCCTTTTTGACCAGTCCGGGTATTTCTTCACCATTGTGGTCTATGAGTTTCATAGCCTTGCCTGGAAGAATTTCTTTGACAGTGAATGGGCCACTCCAGTTTGGCCTGAATTTTCCTCTTGGGTCATGAATTGGGGCTCTTTGTTCTCGAAGAACAAGTTCACCTTCCTCTATGTGGTGGGGCTTCACATTTTTGTTGAAGGCCCTAGCCATTCTCAGTTGATATTTTTTCAGATTATCTATGGCTTTCATACACCTTTCATCAAGAAAATTAAGGTCGACATGTCTGGCCTTCAACCACTCTCCTTTAGGTAGCTGACTATCAAGAAGCACCCTTAAGGATGGTACCAAGATTTTCATGGGTAGAACCACCTCAACCCCATATACCAAAGAGAAAAGGGTTGCCCCTGTCGAGGATCGTACAGAAGTTTGGTATGCCCATAAAGCAAGGGGTAACTTATTAGCCAAATCGTTGTGTGTTTCTGCCATTTTCTATAGGATGACTTTGATGTTTTTGTTGGCTGCTTCTACTGTCCCATTGGTCTGTGGCCTGTAAGCAGTAGAGCGATGCCTTCTGATATCGAACTTTGTATAGATTTTGTCAGTCTTGCCCCAGAAATGGGATCCCTAATTTGATATCAATTCTTGAGGTACTCCATATTGGGAAATGATATTTTCTTGGATGAATTTGGCTACCTTAGTAGACGTGAGGACCACATAGGACTGAGCTTCTACCCACTTGGTGAAATAATTAATGGCCACCAAGATGAACTCGTGGCCATTGGATGCTTTGAGATTGATCTTCCCAATGATGTCGATGCCCCAACTGGAGAATGGCCAAGGTGAGCTGGGTAAATGCAACTCTGTTAGCGGGATATGTATGATGTTAGCAAATATCTGACACTTTTGGCATTTCTTGACAAAGTCCACACAATCAGCTTCCATTGTGTTCCAGTAATATCCCATCTTGAGGACCTTCTTAGATAACAACTTGGCATTCATGTGGGGTCTAACAGAGACCTTGATGAATTTCCTCCATAATTGTTGCAGCTTGCTCCTCATCCACACACAATTGTATTTCGTCATAGGATCTCTTGTATAACAAATCATTTTGAAGAATAAATTGGGTGGCATATCTCCTTAGAAATTTCTTTTCTCTGTCAGTTGCTTCAACTGGGTACTTCCTTTCTCTGATAAAATCCACTATGCAAGTAAACCATGACCGACCATTCATAGTGAGAGTACCAAATTCTGATAAATGGGCCTACTTCTTTATTCCACCGAGAATGGTCAGACCCTAGCCATAGGGTTGCATTCTACCATAGAAGCCAATGTTTCAAGGGCATCAACAAACCTATTATTATCTCTCTAGAAGTATTCGAACGAGATCTTCTCAAAGTGTTCAACCACCTCTTCCAGATGTTCTTGATATGGCTTCAACTTTTCATCTCTGGTCTTCCATTTTCTCTGTGTCTGGCAGATGATGATGGATGAATCACCATAAACCTTGATCCTTTTCACTCCAATAGTCAAAGCAGTTTCAAGCCCCAAAGCACAAGCTTTATATTTGGCAATATTGTTGGTATAGGGCAAATCGAGGCAGAATGATGAAGGCAAATAAAGACCATCAGGAGTGACAAGAAATATTCCCACACCACATCCCTTCTGATTGGCTACTCCATCAAAGAATAACTGTCATTCATTAACTGTGTCTTCTTCCTCTATTGCTATGATTCCTTCATCAGGAAAGGCATCATCCAAGGATCTTCCATCTTCTATGGGGTGGGCAGTTAAATGATCGGCTATGGCCTACCCTTTGATAGATTTCTTAGTTACATAGGTGATGTCAAACTCCGATAGAAAAAGCGCCTAATGGGCCATCCTTCCTGTTAGGGCTAGTTTCTCGAAGAGGTATTTGATGAGATCCATCCTTGAGATCAAATGCACCGGATAGGAAACCATGTAGTGTCGCAACCTTTTTGTTACCCAAATCAATGAAGCATAAGTTCTTTCCAAAGATGTGTACCGTATCTCATATTCCAAGAACTTCTTACTAAGGTAGTATATGGCATGCTCTGCCCCTTTTTTTGTTTCTTTCTATGCTAGCAAAGAGCCCATGGAATATTCTCCCACAGATAAGTACAAGAGAAGTGGTTCACCTTCCATCGGCGGTGTCAATACTGGTGGGTTCATAAGGTATCCTTTGATTTTGTCAAAAGCTTGTTGGCATTGGTCATTCCATTCCATGGGCTAATCCTTCTTCAACAGCTTGAAAATTGGCTCACAGATGGTAGTCAACTGAGTTATGAATCTGCTAATATACTGGATGTGACCCAAAAATCCTCATATTTGCTTCTCAGTCCGGGGTGTGGGCATTTCCTGAATTGCCTTGATCTTGATAGGGTCGACTTCAATGCCTCTTTCACTCACCATGAAACCTAACAAATTTCTTGTTGTTGTCCCGAATACACACTTCTGAGGATTCAACTTTAGCTAATACTTTTTGATTCTTTCAAAGAATCGTCTTGGCTCAGGAATATCCCCTTGCCGATATTTTGACTTCACTATCATATCATCCACATAGACTTCCATGTCTTTGTTCATCATATCATGCAATATGGCCGTAGCTACTCTCTGATGAGTTTCCCCTGCATTCTTCAATCCAAATGGCATCACCTTGTAATAATAGGTTTGCCATGGAGTGGTGAAGGTTGTCTTCTCACGATCCTTTAAGTGCATGCTTATTTGGTTATATCCCAAGAATCCATCTATAAATGATAACAAAGCATGCCCCGCCGTGTTATCCACTAATACATCAATGTGAGGTAATGGGAAGTCATCTTTAGGGCTCACTTTGTTAAGATCTCGCAAGTCCACGCACATTCGTACTTTGCCATCTTTCTTCGGTACTGGTACAATGTTGGCCAACCATTGGAGATATTTCACCACTTGTAGAAACTCTGCATTCTATTGCTTCACAACTTCTTCTCTTATCTTTTACTCCATTCTAGATGCATTCTTTGGAGCTTCTGCTTTACCGATTTTGCCCTAGGGTAAGTCGGCAATCGATGCTGCTCGATGTTGGGGTCGATACTAGGCATATCCACATAAGACCAAGTAAAGACCTTGGTGAATTCCTTTAGAAGACTAATCATCTATTCTACTTCTTTTTCATCAAGGGTATTGCCAATTTTTATCTCTTGAAGGCATTGGTCGGTTCCTAGATTAATAACCCGAGTATCCTCAAGGATGGGTTGGGATTTCTTTGGTTTGCATTGTTTTATTGATTTTTGATATTTATTAAGATCATCATCAGAAAAAGGAGGCAAGTTATACTCGAAATCATAAATTTCATTCATGAAAGAAGGAGTAACAGACTCGACATACAAGACTCTAGACTCTCCTCGAGAGGGGAGGCCGACACGAAATCATAAACAATAGACTCGACTACAGACTTGATAACTAGCTTGATGCTTTTTTCAAGGGTATTCAGGCTAGTTAACTCAACAGCATGAGCAAACTTGAAGTTTTCCCCAATGCTTGTCTAGTTCAGGAGTGGTTCGGTGGCTTGATGGATGAGGAGGTGTGGCAAAGGGTCTTCTTCTCCTTCTGAGAAAGTTACTGCTATTTCTTCAATAGTGCAATGGTTCTTCTAGATAGATGCCTGCTTCTTCACAAATACCAACTAATCAACCTCGTGCTCTCGGAAGCCGAACTTTTTGAGGGGTGAAGATTGGTGGAGACTGCTCAGTCCTGTTTCTATGAAGTCCATCTTTTCAAGCCTATTGAGGGATGCCATCCAGGTGCCTCGGTCCCATCTTTGACCACCTTCACGAACCTTCCCATTGTAGTTGATTCGGGCACAGTACATGCAAACCATTATTCTTTGTGCTCTTCTTTGCTTTGCATACACACTTCTTCCTCTGAAAGAATGAGGCTTGAGCTCATGTAGCTCGTGGGCTCTTGGTTCTTGTAGGAGGGAGAAAATGTAGCTTTTTAAATCAATGGGAAGCGGTAGACTCCAAGTGAGCCTCATCTTCTTTTCCCATTCTCTTTTCAGGAGGACTCGGGGACTTTGTGCCTCTTTTGATTGGATCAATGTTGTAGGGTCACCAGATGAAGACCCAATCTCAATCAGTGTAATTTCTGCTATCCTGGTGATGCAACTGTCTTGATCACTTTCTTTGACTAGCATTTGCTGTTATTCCACTTCATAAGTCACCCAGTTAAACTCGTCTTGGAAAAATACTTTAAATTCTGGTTGCCTCTTTGTGGTGGTTTCATCAAACCATGGCTCCACATTTCCGCAGAAAGGTAAATCCTCTCCTTTTTCAAAATACCCATTGAGAGTGTGGTAGCAAGAGACAGAGATCTTCTTACTCATCCATCGTCAGCACTTTCTATCCCTTAGTGGTCGGAGGAGTGTACCCAAGACCATTCTTTCCTTTGTTCACTGCCAAACTAGGCTGCTTTGGAACTCCTTGATGATATTTCCCTAGCCCCATGCCAAGAAAATATTGTTTATTCTTCATCATTTGATTCACTGGCAGACTCCAGATGGCTTCATAGTTAGCTGAGATTTCCTTCTTTGGAACTTCTTTGGAAATGGCTGCACAAGTTGTATCTAATTCAAAACCACTTAGTTGAACTTCTCGGTCTTATTCTTCTCCATTTTCAATATTGGCCAAGGTGTTAACCAACTCGGGATCTCCGGCTACCGTGGTCACCTTTCCTTTATGAATGAACTTCATTTTTTTATGGAGACTAGAGGACACTGCCTTCGCATGATGCAACTAAGGCCTTCCCAAGAGCATGTTAAAAGCTGTCGATATATCAATGACCTGGAAATCGATATCAAACTTCACCGGGCCAATCTTTACGGCAAGGGTAAGGATGCCTAGGATCTTCCTCTTAGTATTGTCATATGCTCGTATGGTTTGGGTAGTCGGCCTTATTTCTTCCAGGTTGATGCCAATACTCTTTGTCGATCTTGAGGGTAGCACATTCAAAGCGGACCCGTTATCAACAAGAACCTGGGGAACCACCTTGTCAAGACATTCTACGGTGATATGGAGAGCTCGATTGTTCTGAACCCCTTTTGGAAGCTCTGAATATGAGAACATCAAGGATTATGCCACATCTGTTGCCCCTACTATATGTGTGAGATGTGCCTGATTTATCTCGATCGACACCTGTACATTAGTGAGGGACTTCAAAACTACTCCAAGGTGTGTGGGGGATGCCATCAACAATCCCCAAATTGAGATATTAGCCTGGGACTTCTTGAGTTGAGCTAGGACTAGATTCTCAGGTTCTCTTTTCAAGCTATTGGTTTCGGCCTCACTGGTCCTTGACTGTTCCACTGCTAGAGCCTTGCCCTTATAGTCTCTTTTATTTCTAGTTTCCATCACGTTGACTGGTTTCTTTACAATAATCTTTGTGGGATAACAATCTTCATCATCACTATTTGTTATGATGATTATCCCTACTATGGGATCATCCTCTTCTTTTGATTCTCCCTCCCTGCTTGGGGTGGGAAGTCGAGGTCCTCCATAAATATCCACAGCTCTGGCTCGTAACTTTTTGATTGCATTAGAAAGCTGTTGGCATACAACGTCTACTGCCTCTGTGAATGTGTCATCTAGCCCTATTTCCTCCAGATCATCCAACTGCTCACAGTAGTAATGATCACTGATAGTTACTTCATTCTTAATGTGCTCTAGTACACTTCATACAGCTTTTCCTCCATTTCTAGTGTGGAGTCCTGTTCATCTATATAAACTTGTGTTAGCTCTCCAGATTCCTCATCATTTTTTGAATCTGATGTAGAATCATCTCCTCCCACGTAGAGGGAAGACTGAATGCCAACCATCGGATCAACTATTAGGTCATCACCACCGATAGCATAGACTGAGAAACATTTCTGGTGATCCGGTGAGTAATATTCTGACTTATCATCATTATCATTGTACCAACGCCCTTGGTATTCATCCAAGTCTGGATACTCATCATCCTCTTGAGAATCAGAGTCATCTCCATCATTCTCATCCTCATTCTTGTCCTCATCATCATCTTCATCGTCCTCTTCTTCATTGATTTCCCCCTCACTTGGTTCTCCATCAGATTCCTCTTGACCATCAAATTCTCCTGCAACCAAACAGACTGGAAGATTTCCACAGGGTTAGACTTGACGTCATTGGCTCGAAGTTGGACCAGACCTGATTCATCATCCTCTATGTCACTCCCTATGTGGATTAAGGAAGTGTGCTCTTTGATCTGTTCCCCTATGGCCAATGCCGTTAATGCTCTGAAAAGATCATCTGTAATCTTTTCAAGTACCTCTGGATTGTCCTCTGAAGATATAGTGGGCTGAATCAGAGAAGTGGGATCACCCTCCTGGTCTTCCCCTAATGCATTCACTGACCCTATTGATGAAGTCATCTTTGGGGAGTCTGGTAGTGCAAGCATATCCTTCCAATTGTACCCATCCATCCATCCTTCTTTTGGGTTATATACCGAACCTTGAGAATGTGATTGGTATGAGGGTGATGAGGGATATGAAGCAGGATGGTATGATGATGATGTAATGTGAAAGGTAGGATATGAAGATTGGGGTGATAGGGGGTGATGGTTGATGGTATGGCGGAGGCTAGTAATATGGTGAAGGTGGGATGTATGGTGGAGGTTGGTAATATGGTACGGTGGATTTTTTTGTTGATGAGGAAGGATGAATGATGGGAGTCCGATCTTCTGATTCTTCTTCTGATGATTCTTTTCTTTTGGGGGTCCTCATGACTCTGGCCTTTCATTTATAATTTTCCTATAAGCATAGGCATTCATGTGATTCTTCCAAGCTCTAGGTACAATAAGTTGAGTGGGGTCACTCTCTATAGCTTCTTCATCTAGATTGTTCACATGATCGGGGAGTGGATTGGTATTGACATTGGGAGGTTGCTTCACCTTGACCTCAATGGTTCCATTGTCTACCAAGTCCTGAATTACATGTTGCAAACCCAAGCATCTTTCAGTGTTGTGCCCCTTCTGAGTGTGGTAAGCACAATATTCATGATCCCTATACCAAGCTGGAGGAGGGTTGCTGATCACTCTTAGAGTCACTATCCCTAGCAATCCTTGTTTCTTTAACTTCTCATACACTGCTGTCACTGGCATTCCCAAATCAGAAAACCGTCTTCTTGGATGAGGGGCCTTCTGAGAGGGCATCTGCTTGTATTATAAATGGCTGTGAAGAAGTGGCTGGTGAGACTGACTGCTAAACTGCACACTCCACATTAGTTTCTAGAACCTTTGCATGTCTGAATCTGGTGTTCTTCCCTGCATCTTGAGAGGATCCTTGATACTGAGCTTCTCTTAGGATTATATATTCCACACGTGTGCCGGTGGCTTTTAGGGCATCAAAAGTTTGTAAATATTGATAGTAGAGGACATCATAATAAGGCTTTGACAAGTTCTCTATCAACATCTCCACTTGCTCTACTTCTGAAGGCCAATCTACCATCTTGACAGCCTTATCCCTAAATCTCATCAAGAAGGTCGTGAATCCTTCTTTAGGCTACTGTCTCAACGTCTCAAGCTCCCGATGTTTCGCATCCACCTCATTATTGTATAAGTACTGCTTAGTGAAAGCTTTCACCACTGTTGTCCAATTCTGAGTTTAGGATGACTCCAACTAGATGAGCCACCTCAATGCTAACCCTGATAGGGTTAACATGAAGGCTTACCCCACCTGGTTATCTGCAAGTTGCCTTGACTTGGCAATGCTGAGAAAAACTTTAAAGTGAACTTTGGGATCTCCTGACCCATCAAACCTGTCAGTCTGCCACTTGAATTTCTCGAGAATCCTTGCCCTGGAAAAGAAGCTCATTTCATCTGAAACCAATGTTTGGCTTTCCAAACTTTTCCCTATTCAGAGCATATTTTCTAATTTTTCCAATTGCTCCCTAACTTTCCTTTCTCTCTGCATTTCTTGAGGTTCCATTCAGATATGCGCCGTAAATTCCTCTTTTTCATCTTCAATCACTACCCTAGGAGGAGGGACCCTAGAATAGGCCCCTTGTTGACCATTTGGACGGGTAGGTGAAGATCCTTTTTGACTAGTTGATCTGACTTGCTCTGGTTCTCTTGAGTCAACTCGGGAAGAGTTCCCACGATAACCTATAGCTCCATTCTGTTCCATATCTCTTGTAGCCGGTGCCGGCTCAATCTTGGGATCAATTCTGGGAGGGTTCTGCAGTGCATGCAATATCTGAGCTATCCCCCTCTTGACTTCAGCCATTTCTATGTACAAGGTCTCCACAGGATGGACCTATGCTTGTTCAAGTGATTCAAAGTCGTGTGGATCCATAGTAATTAGGCTGCAATCACTTGGTAGTAGACAGTCTCGAAGAGATGATGGAGGTGACACTGGACTTAGAGGCGAGTCAACCGATTAACTTGACATGTCCAAAGGGACCGCGGAGAATACTTGAGGTGTGGAATTGTCCCTGAACCAAAAGTAGCTTATTTTAGGATTCTTGAATTCCCAACCCCTTGTTCACACATTCACTAGATTAACAACCAATGATCCATCTAAAGTTAGTCCGCTTAATGATAGGGAGTGGATAGGGTTTTGATGCCCCTAGTCCACTCAATGTCATAAGGCAGAGATTCATACAAATGGCTTGTTGAGAATATTCCCATAAGACATTCCATGTAATAAAGTCATGCTTTCTTTACTCTTTTTCCCACTAGATGTCCTTCCTCTTGATTTTCTCAGGACTTCTCGAGACTTTACATGACTCTGACGGGATTGCCCTTGAGTCATGTATTTGGACTTTTTTTAAGGAAGAGGGACACCTCTTATTTGAAACCCACTTAGAAAAACAATTCTTTATGATGGGAATATAATGTAGAAAAATTCCTTTTCCAGATCGTAAACAAGTTCTATAGTTAGCTTGTGGCACTCCTAGCTTCTTTATCTATTTTATACATGATGTTGAGTATGTAGTGGATGTAATAAGACCAACAAGGCTTCCTTGACAGGATCTATATACACAAGGTACATGATCCTTTTGATATACCCATAGGTACGAGATCAAGGGGGTGACTTCCTTACCCATTACTCGTGACTACACACTAGGTTAAGCAACTGGCATGGGGTGGTGGAACCGTGAGTGATTGTGTGTAAAAGTGTAATGCAGGAATACCATTATCTGATCTCAGAATGTCATAAACTGCATGGATCTCCTTGAGGGTGCTGGCACAATTACGAACATCCTCACCGTTTAATAATACCACCCTTGTACAGGGTGGTATTATTTGCTCTCAGAGTACTCTCCATGACATGCACTGACCTCCCCAAGGGTGTGGGCATGACAGGGAATCCCTCACCAAATGATTTCACTTCAAGCACGATGAATGATGCAGTTAGTGAATACAATTACAAACATGGGGTTAGCCAAACATGTTCTCAAACAGATGTGGTGGAAAATATTCTTGCATTTAAAGGTAGCATCTACTATCGAAAGCTTGACATTAGTCCCCAGTAAAGTCGGCACTATGAGGGTAGCAGCCAAAAATGGACTTATGCACGATTTCATCCTCTCTCCTCTCTTTCCCTTTCATATAAGGGAGGGATGTGTCGTGTGCCCTTACGCTGTAGGCCCCGCACCACCCTATCATCGCTCAGAGATACGTGGGGGCCTATTTCACAAGAGTGTAACATTCGTCATTTGAGACAGGGGTTTGATGATGGTCCAATCAGGGATCAGGATCATACAAAAGGGTTTGGACTTTGGAGTCACCACCTAGGATTATGGGCTAGGACCCTGGGGTGGGATCGATTCCTGAGAAAAGGGCCCAAAATTTGGTCTAGTCCAGAGATTTAGGGTAAGTGTTAGGTTATAGAATTGGGAAGGTGTTAGGCACCCAATCTATCCGGTTCAACCGGTCTTCCTACTAGATGTTTGAGAACAAACATTTTTAACAATTATTCCTATTCCACATGCATAGCTAAGTTATCACACATATATACATTGACTGAATTTAAATGACTATATACACTAAATAAGGTCTATATAAAGTCTACATGATGACAATTCGGTTGAGAAACTGTACCTGAACTTAACCCCTATTTTGGGTCAAGAGGGGTAGGCCCCTGATTAGTACCAACTCAGATTGTCTTTCAAATTTTCCTGCATCAGGGAAAGATGGTCTTGATCTCCAACTTCCTTTCTTGAGAGATGTTGATTGTGATGATATTCGAGCAGAGTTCCGACTAGGAATGATTAGTTTCGAATTTGGATTTGGATATAGCTTCGGCTAGGGAAGGCTATTTTCGGATTTAGCTTTGGATAGGGCTTCAGCTAGGGAAGGCTATTTTCAGGCTTCAGATGAAATGGCACTCCGATAGAGCTTCCACTAGGGATAGGCTATGGGAGGGCTAGGCTGAGGTGGCACATTGGCAGAGCTTCCGCTGGGAATGGCTATTTCTGGAAAGATTCCAAGGGTGTTCGGACAGGGCTTTCGCTAGGAACGACTATTTTTGAAAAGAAATGGATTGACCTAAAAATGGATTGAAGACCCCCAAAGCCCCAAAGAACACTTTGAAGATCTGAATAGAACTTTGGATCTTGACAAAGATCTCTTTGTAGACCCGAGAAACCTTAAAGGGGGAGGATTTCTATTTCTGGTAAGGACCAAGAACACTCAAAAGGGGGATGCTAAGAACATACTATTTTTGGCAAAAAGTGGATTGGGTTAGAAACTTGGATTGAAGATCTTTAAAGTCCCGAAAAACACTTCGAAGATCAGAACAAGATTTCAGATCTTGACAAAGATCACTCCGAAGATCCGAAGAAACTCAAAGGGGGGGAAAGAGGAGAGTGGGCAGAGCTTCACTACTATGGAGTGTGGTGGGGTTATTTGGTGTGTAAAATCCAAAGTAGGGGGTATTTATAGGATTTCGTGCCAATGGGGAGGAGGGAGAATTTTTAACCAATGGTCACAAGGGGGTTTTTGGACTAAAGTGGGTGAAAAAAGTTTTTAACCAGTGGGCAAAAGAGGGTTTTTGGACTAAAGTGGGTGAAGAAGGTTTTTAACCAATGGGAAAAAGGGGTTTAGTGGACTAATGGGAGGAGAGAGAGTTCTTAGCAAAAAGTAGGTTTTTGGACTAAAGTGGGTGAAGAGGAAATCTCTTCACCCACCGGGCCAGTGAAACACCAATCCTGGCCATTGGCGGCGGCACACAAGGTTGGGCTGAAGTGCATGGGGTATGGCTGGCACAACTACATAGGAGGGTAGGCAATGTGCACAGGGTGTGTGGGCAGTGGCAGGGGTGTGCGGCACATGGTGCACGACTGGGCATAGGCTAGGCACAAGGGTGTATGGAACATGGCGCACGTGGCAACATGCGTATGGGCACTGCAGCAGCAGGCAAGGGCGGGGGTCGTGCGCAAGGCTAGCAGGGCACGGGTATGGATGGCGGGGGTGTGGGTAGGGCTGGCAGGGGTGCATGCACAAGGCTGGTGGAGGCATGGGCATGGCTAGTGGGGTATGTGCATGCAGGCTAGGTAGCAGCTAGTGTGCAACACTCATGTGGGCTGGCATGTTGGCCAGTGCATATCATGCGCGATAATGGGATTTTCTTGTGATGATTACGGGAAATCCAACGGTTCAATTTTGACGTGCCATATATCGTCAGAATCATATTTCCAAGTACTATTCATCCGTATGGTCATCTTGACCAGATTTCTTTGTATATAAAAAGTTAAATTTTGACCCTCTTCTCTCTCGTGCAGGGGTTTCTAGGGTTTTCAGGTAAGGGATGAATTTGGGGTATTTGGGTAGGTAGGGGATCTTTCCAGGTTTCCAGCAGGCATGCCAGTGTGTGTGGCATGCATACTGAAAAATATAATTTTTTGGGGATGATTGTGGGAGATTCGATGGTCCGATTTTGACGTACCATATATTGTCAAAGTCGTATTTTTGAGCACTATCCATCTGTACGGTCATCTTGACCAGATTCCTTCATATATAAAAAGTCAAATTTAGACCCTTTTCTCTCCTACATGGGGGTTTCTAGGGTTTTTAGATAGGTGGGGAATATTTTCAGGTTTTCTTAGTCCATCATCATCTCTGTTGATCGGAAGTCAAAAATCGCATCCAAGATCCGCATTTCATCATAGCTGGAGGAGGGTGACAAAATTGGGTGTCTACACTGTCCTCACGATTGATGATGTTGCCTCCGTAATGGGCAACATGATGCAAGGGATGGAAGAATGACAAGCCTAATTTATGGTCGGGATTGATACCCGGATCTAAGCAGCTATAGAGCCTAAAAATGCACCAACCGCACCCCCTACTCCACCGGTACCAGCCATGATACCCACTGGCCTGGCCACCCCACAAACTCCCAATGGTGTGCAAGGGCAAGTGTAAGTGTGGACCAATTTGACAAAGATGATGGAAAAGTTCCAAAGGCTTAGGTCCCCATACTTCTCCAATGTGAGCCAAAATCTATTGTTGCCATCAAGATGGATTGGATGTATGAAAAAAGTTTTTAGGTTGATGGCCTGCACCGATGAGCAAAAGATACTATCTGTGGGCTATCAACTTCAAAACGAGACAGATGTTTGGTGGAGGGCCACTGAGGCCATTCTGAGGGCAGATAACCCAAACCCCACTTGGGAAGATTTGAAAGAGACATTCTTTGGGAATTACTTCCCCGAGAGCTTCAGAGACAGAAGGGAGAGTGAGTTCTAGCACTTGGTGCAAGGGTCCCGTTCAATACTGGAATATCAGCAATGCTTTGAGAAGCTATTCTACTTTGCTCCTAAGCACATCCGAAGTGATCGGGCCAAGGCCAAGAAGTTTGAAAAATGGTTGAGGCCAAGTGTTAGTTCAACAATGGTTGGGTTAAAGCTGTAAACTTATGCTAAGGTAGTCCAAGTAGCCAAGTCCATCGAGGACCCGCATAGAGATAACTTCACAGCACAACAAAGGATGGGAAAGAGACCTATGGGGTCAACTGATTCCAGGGGAGCCAACAAGCTTTCCAGAGGCCCTTATATCAACCCAACTCCTATTCAGTTTAGAAAGCCTCATACAAGCCAAGCCTCCCAGTCTTCCCGATCCAATGGTGGATCTCAATCCGTGGGCTCTAACCCCCGATGTTTCCATTGTGACCAACTTGGTCACTTAACCAGGACATGCCCCTACCGTCGGCCGGGTGATGGACCTTATACTCTACCACCTAGGCCCCATTAGACATATGCAGCTAATAGGCTAGTACAACATAGGGAAAGGTATTTGCTATGACAGTCGAGGATGCGAAAACTACACCAGGTGTGGTGACAAGTACCGTTTTGATTTCGTTATTACCTACACATGTGTTATTTGACTTAAGAGCTTCCCATTCATTTGTGTCACTGATATTTGCAAGAAAGATGGGAATTCCACCCAAGAGTTTAAGTCAATGCTTGGCAGTTAGTACACCCACAGGAAGTGTGATGGTTTAAATTATGTATATGAATCGTGTCCGGTGACTGTTAATGGACATGACTTAAATGCACACTTGATTGAGTCTGACATGACTGACTTTGATGTGATTTTAGGAATGGACTAGTTGTCTACTTACAAAGCCAGTGTGCTATGTGCAAAGAAGATGATAATCTTTTGACCCAGTGATGAGGGAGAATTCACCTTTATGGGAGACAAACCCAAGAAGCCTAAGAGGATTATTGTATTGGCTCTCCAGATGATGAAACTACTGGATAAAGAGTGTCATGGCTATTTAGCATCTGTGACAGATATCGAGATAGAGGTTAAGCCATTTAAATTAGATGTGGCAAGGGAATTTGCCGATGTGTTTCTGGATGATTTGACGAGATTGCCTCCGGACCGAGAGACGGAGTTTGTTATAGACTTACTCCCAAGATTAGCACCTATATCAAAAATCCCTTACAGCATGGCCCCCAAAAATTTGAAAGAATTACAAGTACAACTTTAAGATCTTTTGAAGAAAGGATTCATTGGACCTAGTGTCTCCATGGAGAGCACCGGTACTGTTCGTCAAGAAAAAGGATGGAAGTATGAGATTATGCATTGATTACTGAGAGCTTAACAAGCTAACAATTAAGAACAGGTATCCTTTGCCAAGGATTGATGATCTATTTGATTAGCTATAGGGTGCTAATGTATTTTTCAAGATTGACCTTAGATCAGGCTACCACCAGCTTATGATCAAGGATAGTGATGTCAGCAAGATAGCCTTTAGATATCAGTATGGACACTACAAGTTCTTGGTGATGTCATTTGGTTTGACCAATGCAGCAGGTATATTTATGGATCTGATGAACTGGGTATTCCAGGATGTTTTGGATAAGTTCATTATTGTTTTTATTGATCACATCTTGGTATACTCCAAGAGTGCAGATTAACATATTGTTCACTTAAGATTGGTATTGCAATGTTTGAGAGAGACCTCTATGCGAAATTCAGCAAGTGTGAGTTTTGGATTTCACAAGTGGCATTCCTAGGCCACATTGTCTCAGATAAGGGTATAGAAGTTGACCCAAGAAAAGTGAAAGCAGTTCTTGAGTGGGACACTCCCAAGAATGTGGCAGACATTTGTAGTATTCTAGGATTAGTTGGTGTAGACACCTAATTTTGTCATCCTTTTGCGGCTGTGATGACTTACAGATCGTGGACGTGACCTCTCGCTTTTGATTAATAGAGATGACAGTTGACTGAGGTAACCCAACCCAGAAACATTCCATACCTACTCAAAGATCCTAGAAATCCCATACAAAGGAAAAGAAGGGTCTAATTATGACTTCTTATATATAAAGGAATCCGGTGCAAAGTGACCATATAGATAGATAGTGCTCGGAATCACGATTTGAATGAAATATGCCACGTTAAAATCGGATTGTTGGATCTTCCACAATCATTCTCTAAAGAATCAAATTTTGTACGCACACCCTACTGCCTTGTGCATGCCCCGCTGCCTTGCGTGCACCCCCTCACCCCCGCTGCCTTGCGCGTACCCCCTTGCCCCTGTTGCCTTGTGCACCCCATGGCCCTACCCTACACCCTTGTGACTTGCGTGCCCTGTGGCCCTGCCCCAATGCCCTTGCTGCCTTGTGCACCCCGTGGCCCTGCCCCGTGCCCTTGCTACCTTACGTGGCCCCGCGGCCCTGCCCTGCGCCCTTGTTGCCTTATGTGCGCCACGTGGCCCTGCCCTACCCCCTTGTTGCCTTATGTGCGCCACGTGGCCCTACCCCATGCCCTTGCTGCCTTACGTACCCTAGGCCCTATTCCTCCTCCTTGCTGCTTTGGGCATCCCATGGCCTTGCCCCGTGCCCTTGCTGCCTTACGTGCCCCGCGGCCCTGCCCTATGCCCTTGCTACCTTACGTACCCCCATGGCCCTACCCCACACCCCCACTGCTCTGCGTGCCACCGTAACCTTGCCCCATGCCCTTACTGCTCTGGGTGCCCCCGCATCCTTACCCTGCGCCCTTACTGCCTTGCATACCCCACAACCCTGCCTTGCTCCCTTACTGCCTTGCTTGCCCCTGCAGCCTTGCATGCCTCTGTGGCCCTGCCCTATGCCCTTGCTACCTTGCATGCCCCCGTGGCCTTGTCCTGTGCCCTCGCTACCTTGCCCGCCCCCGTAGCCTTGCCCCGTGCCCTTGCTTCCTTGCATGCCTCATGACCCTACCCTACGCCCCTGCTGCCTTGTGCACCCCCGTGACCCTGCGCGCCTCTACTGCCTTGCGCATTCCCCACTACCCTGTGCATCACCTATCTCTCTCGCCTCCCCTTGCCTCATGCACCCCTGCCTAGCCCCGATGTTTTCACTGGAACCTTCACTCCAATGACCAGTTTGGTGGAGGGATTCCCTCTTACCCACTTGGGCACTCCACACTGTCCCGTTAGTGTATCCTACACCACAACCTCTCATTGGCCCAGAAAGGCATCTTTTCATCTCATTGGCCCAAGAAATTACTCCACCCCATTGGCCCAAAAATTTACTTAGTCCCCCTGTTGGCCTAAAATTTCATTTTGTGACCCTATTGGTTTAATAAAATCACTTTTTAACCCCATTGGCTAAGGAAATTCCTCTTTCCTCCCCATTGGTCCAAAAATTCTATAAATACCCCCTCCCTTTGGTTTTTCACATGCAAGCCTCCTAGTGAGCACCCCTATAGAGAAGCTCTGCCCTCTCTCCTCCCCTTCCCCCTTGAGGTTCTTTAATTCTTCAGAGAGATCTTCATAAGATCCAAAGTGTTCAGAGAGATCTTCATAAGATCCAAAGTGTTCTTTGGGCCTTCAAAGTCCTCAATCATTTGCTTTGTTGAATGAGCCTTTTGTGTAGAAGAGATTTTACCTTAGTCTCCCTCCCCCCTTTTGAGGTTCTTCTAGTGCTCAAAGCGATCTTCATAAGATCTGAATGTTCTTCGGATCTTCACAGTGTTCTACGGGCCTTCGAAGTTCCTGAATCATTTAAGTTTAGCTTATTCCCAGTGAAAGCTCTGTCGGAGTGCCTCCTCAACCGAAGCCCAGAAGTATCCCATCACTAGCGGAAACTCTGTCGGAGTGCCACCTTAGCCAAAGCCTAGAAGTAGCCTTCCCTAGCTGAAGCTCTGCCGGAATTCAAATCTGAAAGTAACCATTCCTAGCAGGAACTCTGTCTAAATATTACCATAGTCAACGTCTCTTAAGAAAGGAAGTTTGAGGTTAAGACCATCCTCCCCTAAGCTAGGAGAATCTATAAGAAAGTTTATGCCAGCACTAGTCAGGGGTCCACCCCTCTTGACCCGAAATAGGGGTCAAGCTCAAGTATAATTGTTCAACCAAATCATCATAATGTAGACTTTATATTCACCGTGTTTTAATGTACATAATTATTTAAATTCAGTCAATGTATATATGTGTGATAACTTAGCCATGTATGTGAAATAGGAATAATCATGGAAAATGTTCGTTCTTAAGCATCTAGGAGGAAGACCAGTTGAATGGGATAGATTGAGTGCCTCTCAATGATGAACTTTACACTCTTACGAAATAGGCCTCCACGTATTTTGCAGTGGCGATAAGACAGTGCAGGGCCTACTGGTAAGCACACATGACACACCCCTCCCTAAGAAAGAGAGGAGAGAGGGCTACATGTAAGTCCTTTCCCCCTAAGGGAAGAGAGATCTCCAGCCGCTACCCTCACAGTGGTGATTCTACTAGGGATACATGTCAAGCTTTCGATACTAGATGCTATCATTAAATGCAAGAACATTTTCCACCACATCTGGTTGAAAACATGTTTGGCTAACCCCATGTTTGTAATTGTATTCACTAACCACATCATGCATCATGCTTGAAGTGAATTCATTTGGCGAGGGACTTCCTATCATACCCACACGCTCGGGGAGGTTAGTGCATGCCGTGGAGAGTACTCTAAGAACAAATGGTAGTTGCTTCCTGTACAAGGGTGTGGGATATTGTTCAATGGCGAGGATGTTCATAATTGTGCCAGCACCCTCGGGGAGGTCCGTGCACTTTATGACATTCTTATATCGAATAATGATATTCCTACATTACACTTTTACACACAATCACTCACGGTTCCACCACACCGTAGCCAGTTGCTTAACCTTGTGTGTAGTCACAAGTAATGGGCAAGGAAGTCACCCCCTTGATCTCATACCTCTGGGTATATCAAAAGGATCACATATCTTGCGTATATAGATCCTATCAAGGAAGCCTTGTCGGTCCTATTGCATCCATCGCATGCTTGCATCATGTAGAAAATAGATGGAGAACACTAGGAATGCCACAAGCTGTTTGTAGAATTTGTTTGAGATCTTGAAAAGGAATCTTCCTATATTGCATTCTAGTCATAAAAGAAATGCTCTCCTAAGTGGGTTTCGGATGAAAGGTGTCTTCCTCCTTAGAAATACGATATGGATGATTTGGTATGCGCGACACCGGGGTGATTCCCATCAAAGTCCCGTAAAATGCCAAATCATCTGAAAGACCTAAGGAAACTATGAGGAAGGTCACCTAGTGGGATAAGATTAAGGAAAGCATGACTCTATTGGTAGAGAAAGTTTTATAGGAATATTCTGGTCAAGCCATTTGTGTGTATCTCCCACTATGACATGGAGTAGACTAAGGGCATTGACCCATATCCACTCCCTATCATCAAGTGGACTAACTTTGGATGAATCATTGGTTGATAATTGAGTGGATGAATGAATAAAGGATTGGGAATACAAGAATCCTAAAATAAGTCACTTTTGGTTCAGGCACAATTCCACACCTCAAGTATTCTTCGCGGTCCATTTGGATAGGTCAAGGTAATCGGTTGACTTGCTTAAGTCCAGTGTCACCCCCATCGTCTCTCTGGGATTGTCTGCTTCCAAGTGACTACAGCCCAGTTCACATGGATCCTCTCCACCTTGAATCACTCAAGCAAGCATGGGTCCACCCAGTAGAGACCTTGCAAATAGAAATGGTCGAGGTCAAGAGAGGATTAGCCCAGATACTGCATATGCTCCAAAACCCTCCCAGGACTGATCCCAGGACTGAGCAGACACCAACTACAGGAGAGTTGGAACAAAACAGAGCTACAGGTTATTGTGGGAATTCTTCCCGAGTTGACTCAGGAGAACCAAAACAAGTCAGGCCAACCGATCAACAAGGATTGTCACCTACCCATCTGAATGGTCAACGGGGAACCTATTCTAGGGTCCCTCCACCCAGGGTAGTAATTATAGATGAGGAAGAGGAGTTTTTGGCACATGTCCGAATGGATCTTCCAGAGATGGAGAAAGAAAGGAAACTCAGAGAGAAATTAGAAAAGTTGGATAATATGATTCTTGCGGGAAAAGAGCTTAGAAAGTCAAATGGTGGATTATGATGAAATGATTTTCTTTTTCAGAGCAAGGATTCCCGAAAAGTTCAAATGGCAGACCAATAGATTTGATGGGTTAGGGGACCCCAAGGCTCATCTCAAAATTTTTCTCAGCATCACCAAATTATGGTAGCTCGCAGACAACCAGATGGGACAGGCTTTCATGTTAATTTTGTCAAGGCTAGCATTGAGGTGGCTCACACAGTTGGTGCTGCCCAAACTCAGAATTGGGCAATAGTGGTGAAAGCCTTCACCAAGCAATACTCATACAATCCTAAGGTGGATGAAAAGTGTTGAGAGCTTGAGACGTTAGGATAGCAGCCCAAAGAAGGATTCACCACCTTCCTATTGAGGTTTAGAGACAAGGCCACCAAGATGGCAGACCGACCTTTGGAAGCAGAGCAAGTAGAAATGTTGATTGAAAACTTGTCTAAACCTTATTATGATGTTCTCTATTACCAACATCTACAGACTTTTGATACCTTGATAGCCACCAGAACACGTGTGGAAAACAGAATCCTAAGGGATGCCCACTATCAAGGATCCTCCCAAGATATGGGAAAGAGCACCAAAATTGGACGAGGAAAGGGTCCCGAAACCAATATGGTAGGCGCGGTCCAACAGTCGGTATCACCCGTCATCTCTTCACAACCTTTTGTGATATAAGCAGATGCTCCTGCTCAGAAGGCCTCTCGCCCAAGGAGATAGTTTAATGATTTTGGAATGCCTGTGACCGCAATGTATGAGAAGCTCAAGAAACAAGGATTGCCAGGGATAGTGGCTCTAAGAGTAATCAGTAACCCTCCCCCAACTTGTATAGAGACCATGAATATTGCGTTTACCACACTCAGAAGGGGCACAACACTTGAAGATGCTTAGGTCTTCAACATACAATCCAGGATTTGGTAGACAACGGGACTATTGAAGTCAAAGTTAAGCAACCTCCCAATGTCAATACCAATCCTCTCCTAGATCATGGAACCGTCAACATGTTGTCAATGACAGATGACTGGCAAGATTGGGATCTTCATTTCTTCAACCCAACTCTTTTATTAGACTCTAAGAAATACCATAACGAGAGGCATAATGAATGGAAAAAAAAGTTGTTGCTTGTGCAAAAATTGCCCCTTCCTCCGGAATTAGTAGGGCATATCATCAACTTTGTTAAGGAGGCCTACTGAAAGGAGTGTAACTCCTTCCGAAGGGCTATCTACATGTACTATGCAGATAGTCACTTTTGTCGTCCTATGTTTTATGACTTCGGGGTTCCTCAATATGGTCATGTGAACAACCTAGAAGAAGAAGCAACAGAGAGTGACACAACTCAAATGATCACACCCAGAGCTCGAAAAAATCACATGAATGCCCATGCTTATAGGAAGGTCATGAGTCAAGGGGCTAAGTGCATAAAGACTCTTAAAAGAGAAGAATAATCAGCAGAAGAATCAGAAAATTAGGTATCCACTATTCCTCCTTCATCGTCAACAGGAGAATCGATCATACCATACCTTCAATATCCACCATACTATCAACCTCCACCATACCATCAACCCTCATCATACTATCAACCTTCACCACACCACAAGGAGAAGAAACCTTATCATCTTATCACCCCTATCTTCATCACAATATCCTACCTCTTACATCACATCACCTTCATATCACCCCACCTCATATCCCTCATCACCCTCATACCAAACCCATTCCCAAGGTTTGGTGGATATGCTCACATTACTAGATTCTCCAAAGATAACCTCATCAACAAATTCGGTGAATGTCTTAGGAGAAAGACAAGGTATTGATCCCACTTCTCTGATTTAGACAACCATACCTCAGGAGGATAATCCAGAGACGATTGAAGAAGTCATAGATGAACTTCTTAGAGCAATAACTGCATTGGAAATAGGGGAATAAATCAAAGAGTACACTTTTATAATCCACATAGGGAGTGATACAGAAGACGATAAGTCTAGGCTGATCAGACTCTGAGCCGGTCAAGTCAAGTCCAACCCCATGGAAATTTTTTGATCCATAACCTTTGAATATTACGAACATTTGTATGCGGGAGAATTCAAAGGTCATGAAGAATCTAATGAGGAACCAAGTGGAGGGGAAATCAATGAAGAAAAGGACAATGACGACGACGATGGAAATGAAGGTAAGGATTGGGATGACCATGATGACTCTGATTCTCGAAGTAATGATGAGTGCTAGGATTGGGATGACAGTGACTATCAGGGACCTTGGAATAATGATGAAGATGATGAATCTGGATATTATTCAACAAGAGATCTCGAAGGGTATTCAGTATTTGCCATTGAGGGAGACAACCCCATGATTGACCCAATAAATGCTATCCAATCAATACTCACAATCCAAATGGAGGAAGATGGGTCTACCTTATAGTCAGAAAGTAGTGAGGACTTCAGAGATCACAAAAAATGTCTTTGAATGTCACGTGAATTCTGTGGTAGATCTTGAAGAGCAATTGTGTGATATTTATGGGTGTCTAGATGTCATGAAACTTTGAGTGGAAGAAATTGATCAAATGTTGGGTGAAGTAACCATCAGTGAGCGTTGTTATTCCAACCAATTAGAAAACCTTAAAGAGATAGGGGGAGAGGATACCTTTATAGATATTTGTGGAGGACCTCGACTTCCCATCCCAAGTAGGGAAGGAGAATCTAAAGAAGAAGATGATCCTATGGTAGGGATAATTGCCATCACAGACAGCGATGATAAGGATTGCTATCCCACAGAGATTATTGTGAAGAAACTAGTCAGTGTAATGGAGACTTGAAGCGGAAGAGACTATAAGGGCAAAGCCTAGTAGTGGAATAGTTAAGGACCAATGAGGTTGGAACAAGTAGCTTAAAGAAAGAACCAGAGAATACAGTTTTAACTCAGCTCAAGAAGGCCCAGGACAATATCTCAATTTAGGGATTATTGATGGCCTCCCCTTCACACTAAGAAGCATTCTTGCAATCCATCACTAATGTGCAAGTGCCAATCGAGATAGAGCCAATGCATCTCGCACAAATAGTAGGGGCAACCTATGCGATTTAGTCATTGATGTTCTCAGAGTTTGAACTGCCCAAAGGAGCCAGGCACAACAAGGCTTTGCACATCATAGTAGAATGCATAGACAATATCGTTCCTCAGGTCCTCATTGACAATGGGTCTGCTTTGAATGTTTTACCTTTAAGGTCAGCTAAGAGCATCGGCATCAATATGGAAGTGATGAGGCCGTCAAGTTAGACAATACGGGCATATGATAATACCAAAAGAGAAGTCCTTGGAATCCTCACCCTTGCTGTAATAATTGGACCAATTACATTTGACATTGATTTCCAAGTCATTGACTACCAGCATCTTTCAACATGCTCCTAGGAAGACCTTGGTTGCATCATGCAAGGGCTGTAGCTTCCAGCCTCCATCAGAAGATGAAATTCATTCATGCAAGGAAAGTGATTACCATAACTAGAGATACTAAAGTGGTCAACACCTTAGCCAACGTTGAAAAGGGAGAAGAACAAGACCATGAAGTCTGACTTAGTTTTAAATTAGGAGTGACTTGCATGGCCTTCACCACGGAAACACCAAAAGAAAAAGCCCCAACTAACTATGAAGCAGTTTGGATCCCGTCGGTGAGTCAAATGATGAAGAACATGCAATATTTCCCTGGAATGGGACTAAGGAAGTATCATCACGGCATTCCAAAGCAACCAACTTTGGCAGTTAACAAGGGAATAAGTGGTCTAGGGTACACTCCTCAAACCACCGGACCAAGAAACAATAATGCTGATAAGGGGAAAATGGTACTAAGAATGACCAGGAAAATATACGCTTCCTACTACCCCACTCTTAATGGGTATTTCATAAGGGAAGGAGAGGATTTCCCCTTCTGTGGAAATGTTGAGCCATGGTTTGATGAAACCACTGCAAATATGAAACCAGGATTTGAGGTGTTCTTTTAAGATGAGTTTGACTGGGTAATTTATGAGGTAGAACAATAACAAGCCAAGGAAAGTGACCAGGACAGCTACATCACTGGAATAGCAAAAGTAGCATTGGTTGAAGATGGGTTCTCCTCTAACAGCCCTACAACACTGATCCGGTCAAAGGAAGTGCCAAAACTCCAGATATTCCTGAAGAGGGAATGGGAAAAGAAGATAAGACTCATCTAGAGTTCACAACTTCCCACAAATCTGAAGAGACACATATGTTCATTTCTGCGAAAACCACGAGCTCAGAAGCTACATGAGCTCAAGCTCAGGCCTTTTAGAGGAAGGAGTATACATGCAAAGAAAAGGAGAGCATAAAGAATGATGGTCTGCATGCACTGTGCCTGAATCAACTTCAACGAAAAGGCCAGTGGTGGTGGTTAGAGATGTGACCAAGGAGTAGGGATGGCCTCAATTAGTAGGCTTGAAAAGTTGGACTTCATAAAAAGGGCATTGAGCAGTCTCCACTTCTCCTCACCCCTCAAAAAGTTTGGCTTTAGAGAATATGAGATCAATCGACTCGTATTTGTGAAGAAGCAAACATCTTTCAAAGAGAATAATGTCAGCATCATTGAAGAGATAGTAACGACCTTCCTGGGAGAAGAAGAAGGCCATTTGCCACATTTGCTCATCCATCGAGCCGTTGACCAACTCCTGAACTGGACAAGCATTGGAGGGAACTTCAAGTTTACTCATGCCACTGAGTCAACCAACCCAAATACCACTGATGAAAGCATCAAGTCAGTCGTCCAGTCTGTAGTCGAGTCTATTGTTAAGTCTTTGGTTCATAATTACGTATCATCCTTCCCTCTCGAGGAAAGTCCAGAGTCCGTGTATATCAAATCTATTACTCCTTTCATGAATGAAATTTTTGATTCCGAGTATGACTTGCCTCCTTTTTTTGATGATGATCTTAATAAATATCAAGAGTTAATAAAACAATGCAAACCAAAGAAAGCACAACCCATCTGTGAGCATACCCAGGCTATTAATCTAGGAACCGACCAATGCCCTCAAGAGGTAAAAATAGATGATGAACAAGCAGAACAGATGGTCAGTCTTCTGAAAGAGTTCTCCAAAGTCTTTGCTTGGTCTTATGAGGATATGTCTGGTACAGACCCCAACATTATGCAACACTATTTTTTGATCTACTCTGGGGTGAAGCTTGTCAAGTAGAAGCTCAGAAGGATGCATCCACAATGGAGTGAAAAGATCAGAGAAGAAGTTGTAAAACAGTGGAATGTAGGGTTTCTACAGGTGGTGAAGTATCCCTAATGGTTGGCTAACATAGTACCAGTGCCAAAGAAAGATGGTAAGGTACGAATGTGCGTAGATTTCCAAGATCTTAATAAGGTGAGCCCTAAGGATTACTTCCCATTATGTCACATTGATGTATTGGTTGACAACACAGTAGGGCATGCATTGCTGTCATTTATGGATGGAATCTTGAGATACAATCAAGTGAGCATGCACCCGAAGGGTCGTAGGATCATGAAAAGACAGCCTTTACCACTCCATGGGGAACCTATTGTTACAAGGTGGTGCCCTTTGGATTAAAGGATGTCGGTGTAGCTTATCAAAGAGCCACTATAGCTATATTGCATGACATGATGAACAAAGATGTGGAATTCTATGTGGATGACATGATAGTGAAGTCAAGGGATCAGCAGGGGCATATTCCCGTGCTAAGATGATTCTTTGAAAGAATCAAGAAGTATCAACTGAAGTTGAATCCTCAAAAGTGTGTATCCGAGGCAACGACAGGAACATTGTTGGGATTCTTGGTAAGTGAAAGGGGCAATGAAGTCAATCTATCAAGATCAAAGCAATCCAAAAATACCCATGCCTCACATTGAGAAGCAGATACGAGGATTCTTGGGTCACATCCAGTATATCAGCAGGTTCATAGCTCAACTGACTATAATCTATGAACCAATTTTTAAGTTTTTGAAGAAGAATCAGCCCACATAATGGAATGACAATGCCAACAAGCTTTTGATAAGATCAAAGGATATCTCATGAACCCACCAGTATTGACACCACTGGTGGAGGGAGAACCACTTTTGTTGTAGTTATCAGTGGGAGAATATTCCCTGGGCTCGTTTCTAGCACAAAAGGAGATAGAGAAGGGGGTAAAGCATGCTCTATACTACCTCAATAAGAAGTTCTTAGAATATGAGACACGGTACACATCGTTGGAAAGAACTTGTGCCACACTGATTTGGGCAACGAAAAGTCTGCGACACTATATAGTAGCTTATCTGGTATGTTTGATCTTAAGGATGGATCCAATCAAGTACCTGTTTGAGAAACCAGCTCTAACAGGAAGGATGGCTCAATGGTCGCTATTGTTTTCAGAGTTTGACATCACCTATGTTGCTCAGAAGTCTATCAAGGGGCAAGCTACAGCTGAACATTTGGCTGTCCACCCCACAGAAGATGGAAGAGCCCTGGATGATGACTTTCCAGATGAAGAGATCATAGCAACAGAAGAAGAAGACATAGCTAATGAATGGCAGTTGTTCTTTGATGGAGTGGCTAATCAAAAGGGGTGTGGTGCAGGAATATTTCTTGTCACTCCTGACGACCTTTATTTGCCTTCATCATTCCACCTTGATTTCCCCTGTATGAACAATATTACCGAATATGAAGCTTGTGCCTTGGGGCTCAAAACTACTCTGACCATTGGGGTGAAAAGGATTAAGGTATATGGTGATTCATCCATTGTCATCTGTCAGACGCAAGGAAAATGGAAGACCAAAGATGAGAAGTTAAAGCCATATAAAGAACATTTGGAAGAAGTGATTGGACACTTTGAGAAGATCTCATTTGAATACTTGTAAAGAGATAACAACCGGTTCATCGATGCCCTTGCAACCTTGGCCTTTATGGTAGAATGCAACCCTATGGCAAGGGTCCGACCATTCTTGGTGGAACAAAGAAGCAGGCCCATTTATCAGAATTCGGTAAACTCTCTCACTATAGATGGTCGGTCTTGGTTTGCTCACATAGTGGATTTCATCAGGGAAAGGAAGTATCTGATTTAAGCAACTGAAAGAGAAAAAAAAATTCTAAGGAGATATGCCACCCAATTTATTCTTCAAGGGGACTTGTTATACAAGAGATCCTATAATGGAAGACAATTGCTGTGTTGATGAAGAACAAGCTATATCCATCATGGAGGAAATTCATCAAGGCCTTTGTGGATCCCATATGAATGCCAAGATGCTAGCTAAGAAGATTCTCAGGTTGGGATACTATTGGAACACTATGGAAGCAGATTGTGTAAGCTTTGTTAAAAAATACCACAAATATCAGATATTTGCCAATATCATACACATCCCGCCTACAGAGTTACATTCACTCAGTTCTCCTTGGCAATTCTCTACTTGGGCATTGATATCATAGGGAAAGTCAACCCTAAATCATTTAATGGTCATGAGTTCATCTTAGTAGCCATTGATTATTTCACCAAGTGGGTAGAAGCTCAGTCCCGTGCAGTCCTCACATCTACTAAGGTGGCAAAGTTCATCCAAGAAAACATCATTTGACGATATGGAGTGCCTCAAGAACTGATATCGAATCAAGGATCCCATTTCTGGGGCAAAACTGACAAAATCTGCACAAAGTTTGGTATCAAAAGGCATCGCTCTTCCACTTATAGGCCACAGATCAATGAGACAGTAGAAGCAGCTAACAAGAACATAAAGGTCATCCTTAAAAAAATGGCTAAAACACATAAGGATTGGGTGGAGAAGTTGCCTCTTTCTTTATGGGCATATCGTACCTCTGTATGATCTTCGACAGGGGCAACTTCTTTTTCCTTAGTATATTGGGCTGAGGTAGTCCTACCCGTGGAAATCCTGGTACCATCCTTAAGGGTACTGCTTGATAGTCAATTTTCTAAAGAAGAATGGGTGAAGGCCAGACATGAAGAGCTCAGCTTTCTTGATGAAAGACGTATGAAGGCCATGGATAATCTAAAGAAATATCAGCTGAGAATGGCGAAGGCTTTCAACAAGAATGTGAATTCTCATCACATAGAAGAGGGGAGCTTGTTCTTCAAGAACAAAGAGCCCCAATTCATGACCCAAAAGAAAAGTTTAGGCCTGACTGGAGTGGCCCATTCACTATCAAAGAGATTTTATCAGGAAAGGCTGTAAAACTGATAGACCATAACGGTGAAGAAATACCCAGACTAGTCAACATGGATCAACTCAAAAGAATTATGTCTGAAAGGGTGAATAGCCCAAACTACGCTAGACCTGATTCCTCTCAAGGGATATGTAGGCAACTTGACATGTGCAAGTGCAGTCTCAACAATCTCAAGACAATAAATTGGTTCCTAGATTAATAATCAAGGTATCTAAAAGGATCATCATAGCTTGTGTCCCCCAAGAATCACCATTTGGAATGGAAGGCCGTTAGGTAGCTGTCATTCACTTATGGTCCTCCATATTCTTATCTAGAATTCCACACCCCAATAGTCACCACCTGGCACAAGTATATCAAGGCCAGTTCATTCCCTATCCTTGATTAGTCCCCCAAAAAAAAAAAAGGAGAACTTGATGCAACAGTGGTAAAGGTTTGGTTGTGTCAATAGCTAATGAGTGATACTTTGACAAATCATCACATCTCCTCTTTGTTTATGATTACTGCAAGAAAGGTCATGGGCTCTTTGGATGAGACAATAAGAAAATGGACCTTGGACATAAATATAATGGTGCCAGGACTGCTAGAATCTATAAATATGTCAATGCTCAATCGGATTAGGTTTGTACAATTACATCATGATTTACTCCAACAGGTGTCTCAACACTAGGATACCAATCTCCACATATTTTGATTGGGCTTGGTTGAGATTTGCTCAATTCTTTAAGAGTTCTAAGTTTGTATTCTATCTCCACCCAAGGGCAGGTTAATTCAACCATCTTTGAAGAAAGATTACTCGGAGGAAATTTAGGACTTCTTCGGATGGGAAAAGGAGGAAATAAAGCAGTTCATTAGATATGGCAAGATCAAAATTTTGAAGGTGGCCAGGATCTTCATTCGATATCTATCACTAGGAGAAATGCATCAACGAAGATCATGGGATGCTTATTTGCTTTGCATGATAGCTCACCATGTTCTTCAAACTCCCAGATGTGGTGCACCACTTATTCTGATAGAAGTGGTAACAAAATTAAAGGAAAGAGGTGATATCATCCCTACAGTCCTTGCAAAAACACTCAAAGGATTTGATGACATGAGCCATAGTCATAAATTTGGACTTGATCATTATCAAGGAAGTCCTACTATTTTCTAGATTTGGCTACTTGAAAAACTGAAGCTGACCAAGCCATTAAATGGATGCCAACTCATAATTCTTTGCTACCAAGACAAGAGGGAAGTCCTAGAATTCAAGCTTATCGTTGATTGGGTGGAGTACTTACAAGGAAGAACTACACAAGATATTGCATGGAGATGCCCATGGTGGCCACAAGAGGATTTTCTAATGAAGACCCCTAGATACAACTATGTTATGTTGATGGGATTGACTCATACGTCCTTTTACTTGCCCACCTACATTAGCCGACAGTATGGACTGAAAGTAGAGGACCCAGAAGAGTTGGTGAACTTTTATCCACCTCAAGAATTGTCTTCTCACCTTGTTACCTACCTATCCTACCTGTGGTAGGAAAGTTGTTTCCATTTTATGTAGTTCACTTGGTAGTAAAATAGCGTGATATTTGGATTTTTGTGTTATTCCGATTATTCTAATGAAGACTTGAGTTATGGAATTAATCGCGCCTAAATTTCAAATTCATAAATAAAATTTTCTTTATGTCAAAGATAGATTTCCATTCATAAAATGCCAAGTTTGGAAATACAAAAAGAAAGAATAAATATGGGGAGGGAAAGAAAAAGAAAAAGGGATATGCATATGCTTGTGTTTGCAAGAACTACAAGAATAGATCCCTAAGAGCCAAAATCCTCGTCTGAGCCATACTCAGTGTCATCCTCATGGAACGTCAGAGAGCTAGTAGGTGCCAATCCCGAGCTCACTAACCTCTGAGTGAGATCCTGAATTTGCTCATGCTGACGGGCATTCTCTTGTTAGTAAGAGCTGGCTTGGTTCTTTAAGGTAGTGTTCTCTCCTTCCTGGGAAATATAAGGAATGGTCAAGAAGAAGGACAAGGTTAAAAAAAATAAAAAAGGGCGAGATGATACCTTGTCAATTACCACCTCACACAAACTCTGGTGCATCCTCCTAAGTTCGATATAGACCTCCGGAGACACCTGATGAAGACCATGTCAGTCAAAAGAAGTCAAAAGCCAATCAAATGGGAGGTGGTTGGATACTCACACAGTCATATGGAATGGGCAGCCCGAGAGAAGCATCTCTGTCCAATCTACGTTCTAGGAGCTGAGGGATACTAGGATGGGTTGCATTGGGATAAGACCACCTCGGGAAGCTATGAAAGGGGATGGTGACCTTCTTGAGAGATCCACCCACAACAGTAGAAGGACCAGCTTGGGATGGACCAGTGCACCAACTTGTGACTAAATAGTAAAAGGGTCCGCATATCGTATCCTCCCCTGAAAGAATATCAGTCAAAGTTAAACAAAAAGGGGAATTGAAGAATGAAAGGGATACTCAAGAAGAGCAACATACCACTGGACCACAGGGACCAAAGGGAGTACAAACTGTCTCTTCCTCAAGGAAGGTCTCGTAATCCCTATCCTGGTCTATGAAGGAATCATCCCACATTCCTTCAACCAATCCCTCGATCTAATCTGTAGGAATGTGCTCCGGATGATGCATGGTAGGTGGAGGAAGACAAGGAGGGAAGCACATGTCAGAATTAGACCACTGAGGTGTGACCCGCTCCCCCAAATACTAGGCATGGCCCTAGATACCCCTGAATAGAACTCAGTTCTCTGTTAAGTACCTGGCCTGAGCAACTTCATTAAGATCCAGAAACCTAAGGTGCTGAAATGGTCTCCAACTAACCTGCAAATTCAAGAAGAAGTAAGTACAGCACCTGACAGAGGAAAATTCAATGCCAAACTTGACTTACCTATGTAAGCCCATTCAGAAGAGAATGAGCAATGGCCCCTGAAGGAAGTACCTGACCATTTCCCCATCTCGTGGCTGCGGGGAAAAATGATGGTTGAGCAGCCTTTAGAAGGCTGAATTGAAAAGTCAAAGTAAGGAAGTGCAACCAAATGAAAATAAATGTGTGTAGGGACAAGTAGATACCTGGAGAATGTACCCTACTCTCTTGAGGCCTCGGTCTCCATATGCTAGAAGGTCGAGGGTCCACAAAAGGTAGGCATAGGCGGCCTTGCCCCAATCCGAAGTATCCAAATCCCGACTATTCCAAAAGAGGGTAGCCATACAGATATCCACTCCACCTCTAAGATCACTAAAGAGGCACTGACCCATGGTGAACAGAAGGAAAGAACGGGTCACCTGTGCAATTTTACCAGGATTCACTCCCAGGCCAATCCTCCACCACTGAGCACTGATCTCACCTAAACAGATATGTTTCTGTTCATCCTCAATATCTATACCTATCAGGTCTATGAACTCTATGGCTGTCATGGTCTCGGGAAGGGTTAGGGACCTCCATCCAAATGGTATGCCTGTAAAGGCATAGAAGCACATGGGGCATGATGGTAATCTCACCTGTTGGGAAATGGAAGGAGTGAGTACTCAGCCACCACCGCTCAATCAGGCCTCCCGCCAATGCCGGACCAAATTTCCTGGTCTCCAATGAAGTCAACTTGCTCAGGTAAGAGGAGTCAACTAACCCCTTGACACTATAAGAAAGCACCTTGTACTAGTTCTGGGCCGAATTTGGGTGGCCATATCTAGCCAACACGGGTGGTACTCCCTCATTGAACCTCTAAAAAAATAATAAATATATTAAAAAATATATAATAATGAAAAAAAAGAGAAATGAATAAAATGTGAGGACTCTGTTAGGGATATGCCTACACTCCTATAGTTGGTTTTGATGATAACAAACATATGAAGGTATGTCACAATTTTCCTTTAAGTATTGTTTTGTAGAGACTTCATATCAAAGATCGAATTTGGTGAATGAAACAAAGAAATGAAGATTGAAGTAATCAAATGAAGAGCATCAACAAGTTGGCATCAATGATTGAAGAAGATATCATAAGAATTTAAGCTTCAAGATGTCAAGACATGAAGCTTAAAGACATGGAAGTGCAAACAAGAAGAAAAGAAGATAAAGTGCCAAAGAGTGGAAGGTTCAAGTGAAGAAGAAGACCACTAGGATAGATTAGTCATTTTTAATGTAATTTATAACTTCCACACACACATATATATATATATATATATATGCACTCACCACATGCATGTGCATTGCATCATACTAGAATGACCATAGAGCATACCTTGACCAAGTATGGAAAGTCTCTAAGTGGTGAGAAACATATTAGGAAAAATGTGTTCCAGTGAAATTCTGTGAAAACCACATTAACCTGACTCAAGGGTATTTTATAGAATCTTAAAATTAGTATCAGGAGATGTAACCTTCATAGAAGTTGTAGGAAATTGAGTTGTGATTCCAACGCAACTAATTTTAGATAAATCTGAATTTGGACCAAACAGTTATGGTCAAAAGACTGATGATTGGTCAGTATAACAGTATTCTGTTAAAACAGAGTATGTCATGTTGGCGGTCGACCGGCTGGAAGCCCCGGTCGACCGGAGCTGTCCGAGACCATAGACGGTCGATAGGTAAAAAGTCCCAATCGATCAGTGACTGCCTGGAAGTGCCCCAATGGCTATATTTTGCCTCAACGACTCTTGGCGGTCGACCGGCTACCAATGGCGGTCGACCGGCTACCAATGGCGGTCGACCAGTGGACCCAGAATATGACCGTTTGAGTGAGATTTACTACCTAAAATGCTCTCCTAAGCTCATCTATAAATACCTCTAATACTACTCATTAATTAACAATAAATCCCAACTTTAGAGAAGCATTATTTGAGCATTAGAAGTGAGAATTGGTCTACACCATCTCTTGAGTTCAAGTTCTTCATTTTACATTCAAGAGGAACTAAAGACCATCTACAAGTCTTCATCTACATCTTGGAATTTACATTACAAGCATAAAGAAGACTTCAAAAGGTGCATTCATTCTATCATCATTGCATATTTCATTTGCACCACATCGGAGGTAATCCTCTTTTATTCCACTTCTTTATTTTCTACTTTACATTAAGTCTAGACTGTACTTAGGCTTGTGTAAGGACTCTCTCATCCTTAAGAGATTGTAAGGATCCTCTTATCCTTAAAAGAGTGTAAGGTGCTTCTCTATCTTAAAGGAGATTGTAAGGTGCCTCTCTACCTGCAAAGGAGATTGTAAAGGCATCTCTCTGCTTGGAAAGAGGATTTGTAAGGATACTCTTATCCGTGAAAAAGATTGTAAAGGTTTTCTTCCCTACCTACCTTACTGAAAGGGAGAACTAGTGGAATACCTTACAAGAGGATTCTTGTAGGGAGTGGACTAGACTCAGATTGAGTCGAACCACTATAAATCTTGTGTTGTGTGATTGTGCCTATTTTATTTATTCCGTATCATTTTTAACTTGCAACCACACTTGGGACTTATATATCGAAAAGAGTTAATTTTCACTAGTATAACTTATTCACCCCCCCTCTAGGTTATTTCAATTGGTATCAGAGTGGGAGCTCAATATATAAGACTAAGTTGTCTTAAAGTGAGTCAAAGATCATGATTACATTTAATCGACCAGCTGAAGGAATGGATGCATCTAGGCCTCCATACTTTAATGGAGAAAACTTCTCCTTCTGAAAATGTAGATTTAAGAATTTTATTTGTGGATATAATTTTCTTGTTTGGAGAACTATAGAAAGAAGACTATATGTCATCAAAATTGTAAATGGAAAGACGGTGCCAAAGGATGAATCAGAATTGACAGCCGATGATCTAGTACTTCTTCAATACAATTTCAAGGCTCTCACCTACCTCCAATGTACTTTAAATGAGGAAGAATTCAACAAAGTAATTATGTGTGAAAACGCCAAAGAAATTTGGGACACACTTGCAGTAACACTTGAAGGTACTACAGAGGTAAGAGAAAGAAAAGTAAATATGCTTACACAGGAATATGAATTATTTCAAATGCATGAATATGAAAATATTTCTGACATGTTTACTAGATTTACTAATATTGTAAATTTCTTGAAAGGACTTGGTAAGACTTACATCAACTTTGAGATGGCCAGAAAAATTCTTAGGTCACTACCTACCAAGTGGAAACCAAAGACGATTGCTATCAATGAAGCCCAAGACTTGAATGAGATAAGTCTATATGAATTAATGGGCTCACTTCTTACCCATGAAAAGGATCTCTATGAAGAATTCAAGAAAGCACATCCCAAATTCATTGCTTTCAAAGCATCTAAAGAATTGGATGAAGAAAGTGAAGAAGAGAATGATGAGGAAGTCTCATCAGATGAAGATGAAAGTGACTCCGATGAAGTCACAGACCTTGCCTTAATGGCTCATAGACACAAAGAACAAGAGGTAAGTTCTCAATCTCATTATTTAGATACTTCAAATAATGAATCTAATGATGATGATCTTCAACAAGCTTTTGAAGCTTTATATGAAGAAAGCTTGAAACTTGAGACTGAAAAGTCTAATTTGGAAAATGAGGTTCTTTCTCTCAACAAGAGGATATAATCATTGACATCTAAAATGTATGAACTTGAGGAGGATAACTCAAAGTTAACTACCATATTTCATACATTTACTAAAGGTCAAAAGACTTTGGATACATTATTAGAATCCCAATGCAAAAGTCCTCAAGACAAAGAAGGACTTGGTTATGATGGTGGAACCTCACCTCAAGGGAAAGAAAAAGAAAATGTAGTTTCTCCAAAGAGAAGAAATCTCCATTATGACCAAAGGCAAGTTCCAAAAAGGAATAACATCCATTATGCGTATTATTACACTCCCTCCAAGAGGCATGATAGACCTCAAAGAAATTTCAAATCTCAAAGGGATTTTAGACCACATACTCGCTATTGGCCACAAACACATCAAAGGTCTTATCCACTTTATAGACCATATAAGACTCAAAGAGATTTTAAATCTTACAGGCCACTTGCACATTATGAAATATATGATTCACAAAGGGCATACACACCATTTAGACCTCACACACCCAAAAGGGTTTGGAAACCGAAGGGATATTTTGATTGTAACATGGATGGACCCATGAGATTATGGGGACCAATATATGCTTGATTCTATTGGCTTAAAGAGCCAAAGTAAAAGATGGATGATGCATTGATGGTTGTTTTGATATCATTAGAGAAGGGATGAAATATCCTACTCCAAAAGGTTCTCTGATAGATATATTTGCTGGAAGTTTTGAAATAGTAGAATGTTCGTCAAAATTGACAATGATTGGCATCATCAATCATCTTAGAATTTTTAATGATCTATCTTGCTTGAATGTATGTTAGCAGGCACCACTCTACCACTTACAAGTTGTAGACCAATGGGGCAGTAGAAGCAGCTAACAAGAACATCAAGGTCATCCTATAGAAAATGGTTGAAACACACAAGGATTGGGAAGATATGTTACCACTTGCTTTATGGGCATATCAGACATCTATACTATCCTTGACAGGGGCAACTCCTTTTTCTTTGGTATATAGGGTTGAGGTAGTTCTACCCATGGAAATCCTAGTACCGTCCCTAAGGGTGCTTTTAGATAGTCAGTTACCTAAAGGAGAATGGGTGAAGGCCAGATATGATGAGCTCAATTTTCTCAATGAAAGACATATGAAGGCTATAGATAGTCTAAGAAAATATCACCTAAGAATGGCAAAGGCCTTCAATAAAAATGTGAAGCCATGTCACATAGAAGAGGGTGAGCTTGTTCTTTGAGAGCAAAGAGCCCCAATTCATGACCCAAGAGGGAAATTTAGGCCCAACTGGAGTAGCTCATTCACAATTAAAGAAATTCTACTAGGCAAGGCTGTGAAACTCATAGACCTCAATGGTGAAGAAATACCTGGACTGATCAGCATGGATCAATTCAAGAGATATTATGTCTAAAAGGATGAATAGCTTGAACTGCATTAGACCTAATTCCTCTCAAGGGATACATAGGAAACTTGACATGTGCAAGTGTGGTCTCAACAATCTCAAGGCAATAAATTGATTCCTAAATTAATAATCAAAGTATCTAAAATGATCATCATAGCTTGTGCCCCCCCAAGAATCACCATTTGGCATGCAATGCCATTAGGTATCCATCATCCGCCTATGGTCCTCCAAATTCTCATCCAGAATTCCATCCCCCAAAATTTGCCACCCAACACTAGTAAATCAAGGCCAATTTATTCCCCATCCTTGATTAGTCAAAAAGAAGAAGAAAAAAAGAGAGAGACTTTGACACAACAGTTGTCAAGGTTTGGTTGTGTCAATAGCTAATGGGTGATATTTTAAAAAATCACATCTCCTATTTGTTTGTGATGACTGCAGGAAATGTCATGGGCTCTTTGGATGAGACATAGAGAAAATGGACCTTGGACATAAACATTATGGCACCAGGACTGCTAGAATCTTTGAGTATGTCGATGCTCAGTTGAATTGGGTGTGTAAAATTACATCACAATATACACCAACAGGTGCCTCAATGCTAGGATACTAATCTCCACGTATTTTGGTTTGTGTTGGTTGAGACCTGCGCAACTCTCAAAGAATTCTGAGTTTGTATGCTATCTCCACCCAAGGGCAGGTTAATTCAACCATCTTTGAAGAAAGATTACTCGGAGAAAATTCAGAACTTCTTCGGGTGGAAAAAGGAGGAAATGAAGCAGTTCATTAGATATGAGAAGATTGACATTCTAAAGGTGGCCAGGATCTTCATTCGGTATCTATCACTGGGAGGAATCCATCAGCAAAGATCACAGGATGCTTATCTACTTTGCATGATAGCTCACTATGTTCTTCAAACTCCTAGACGTGGTGCACCACTTGTTCTGATGGAAGTGGTAAAGAAATTGAAGGAAGGAAGTGATATCATCCACATGGTTCTTGTAGAGACCCTTAAGGGATTTGCTGACATGAGCTATATTCGTAGATTCGGACTTGATCATTATCAAGGAAGTCCTACTATTTTCCAATTTTGGCGACTTGAAAAACTAAAGCTGATCAGGGTGTTAAATGGATGCCAACCCCGAGTTCTTTGCTACCAAGACAAGAGGGAAGTCCAGAAATTCATCGTTGATTGGGAGGAGTACCTACAAGGAAGAACTGCACTAGATATTGCATGGAGATGCCCACGGTGGCCACAAGAGGATTTTTTAATGAAGACCCCTAGATGCAACTACGTCAAGTTGATGGGATTGACTCATATGTCCTTTTACATGCCCACTTATATCGGTCGACAGTATGGATTGGAAGCAAAGGACCCAGTGGAATTGGTGAACTTCTGCCCACCCCAAGAACTGTCTCCCCACATTGTTACCCACTTATCTTGTATGTGGTAGGAAAGTTATTTCCATTCTATGTAATTCACTTGGTGGTAAAGTGAGGTTATATTTGGATTTTTGCATTATTCCAGTTACTCTAATAAAGACTTGAGTTGTGGAATTAACCGTGCCTAAAGATTCAAATTCATGAACAAAGGAGATTTTCTTTAGTATATATCTTTATACTAATATATATATATATATATGTACATAGGCTTGTGTTTGCAGGAACAACAAGAACAGGTCCCTAAGAATCAACGTCCTCCACACTTGGGGTCATCCGCAGGGAACATCGAGGAGTCATCAGGTGCTAATCCCTAATTTGCCATCCTCCTAGTAAGGTCCAGAATCTGAGTTTCTTGCTAGGCAAACTGTCACACCCCGTTCACACTGAACCGGAGCGGTGACCGAATTAACACCGGTTAACCCAAACCTGCCAGGATCATCAGATATTGTATTCCACCACAGCATACACACACTAACATAAGTTCATCAGATCAGTGGAAGACTAAGTTTTACCTGTGAATAAATCCCATTTACTTGATACCCGAATTGTGATACAATAATTATATACATTTGGGCCCGAAGGCATGATATATACACAAAAAGAATATGATTCAAATACCAAGTATATACAGGAAATCATCAAAAACCATCAGAGTACACAGCTCGGCTCGGTTTCAAGGCTGGAGCTCAGCTCGGCATCAGGGGTTGTGCCCAGCTTGGCATCACATAGAAGAGCTCAGCTCGGCCTCGGAAGTGGAGCTCAGCACGGCCTCCAAGGTGGAGCTCAGCTCGGCCTCAGAACTGCTGTCCCGCAGCACAACTCTCGCACAAGCAGTCAGCGCCGTGCTCTAACTCCTCAGGGGTACACCCGTCCTCTTCAGGAAACTCGACTGTGGGACCCACCCCATGCTCCTCAGATGTATGACCTGCAAAATCATCTAAAAAGGGGATGTACACCTGGGATGAGCTCACTAGCCCAGTAAGTAGAAAGATGGACCACACACAACAGTCCACACATCACAACACATCATATGCACTACATGCCATGCTATACATTTTAAATCACATCCACCTAAGCAACATTACTAAGTCTTTGGTTTTAGTGCTACTACAACCACAGTGCGCGTATA